>NC_035169.2:10252545-10552545 GCF_001659605.2 Manihot esculenta | reverse complement strand
AGTTTACTATTAAAGATTTGGGACCTATGAAATATTTCTTGGGTCTAGAGGTTGCCAGATCTTCACATGCCACTGTTCTCAGTCAAACAAAGTTTGTTTCGGATGTGCTTAAAGATGCAAGCATATTTTATTATAAACCAGCATCATCTCCTTTACCACAAGGTTTACATTTGACTCCTAACTCAAGAGAGCCTCTATCTGAACCTGATATGTATAGGAGGTTGCTTGGCAGACTCCTTTACATAAATTTAATAAGACCTAATATATGCTATGTTGTACGACACTTGAGTCAAGTTATGAGCATGCCCTGAAAGCCTCACTTGAGTCAAGTAATAAGACCTTAGAATTCCCACTTTCCGATGGAATCTCTATCGGAATCTGAAATCTCAAAGCTGAAATCTTTAGAAGGGTAAAATAAGATTTTCATAAAATGAATTTTGAAATTTTTGGAATCGTGTTAAAAGAAAGAAAGAGAAAAGAGTTTTAGAAGAATCTCAAGGTTCGGCCGCTGAATCTTCAGGTTTGGCCGCTGAATCTTCAAGTTCGGCCGTAGAATGTGGTTTCCTCAGCCACCTATAAATAGCCATCAGCTCGAAAATACGAGATTTCTTTCTCCATTTTCGGGCAGAGGTAAATTCATGCACCATCTTTGGCATTTTTGCTAAAATTTCTCTAAATCCCTCAAAAAATTCATGTTTTTCTGCTGTTGTTTTAAAATTTAAGTTGCATTACGGAACCCTAGCTCTTGGAACCCTCGAAACTCATCTCTCTATCTCTAAAACCCTCCCATAGCTTGTTGTCACCTTGCTATTCTTCAAGAGGTAAGTTTGATCTTCACCTTTCTTTCATTTTTTAAAGGTTTCAGTAAGTTTTATAGGTGTTTCAAGGGGGTTTGTTGATGCATGCAAGTTAAAATTTTCTTCTAAGTTGAAAGGTTGAGCTTAGGGTTATTAATGGGTGTTTTCTTTCTGGTTGTTAATGTTGTATGTTGAGGATTAGGCAAGATCTAGATGTCCCTTATGCATGTTGAGGGTGTGCTTTTGTTTCTGAGCTTTTGCATGTGTGTTTGGAGGCTTTTTGGAGGCTGCATATTTAGGGCAGAATCAGGTTCTGCCTTGTTGGAGAATCCAGGTTCGGCTGCCGAACCTGTCTGTGGAGGCATCCTTTTAGCTGCCTAAACTGCCCTCGAAGGTATGACCTTCGAATCTATTAGGGGCTTTAGGCCGTTAAATCTGCCCTCGAAGATTTCAATCTTCAGATCTATTAGGGGCTTTAGGCCATCGAACCTGCCGCCGAAAGTCCCCTACCCAGCCTTTTTCTACTTGTTTTCTATGTATGTTCTTGTATGTTTATAGGAGTTTCTTGGGGGTTGTTTTAAGTATTGTAAAAGTTATGTTTGGTCCCTCATTTAAGTTCATATGTGTAGGATCGGACTTGGGAGACCGTAGAGGCCTGCAGTGAGATAACTGCTTCAGTAATAAGCGAGCGCCAGCCAGAGGTGAGTAGAACTGAACTGATCTATTATTTCAAAGAAATTAAAACTTTTTAAGCATGCTCATGTATCACGAATGCCATGTATATATATTATGTTGTTTTGCATTAGAATCCACTAATATGATGCATTACATAGTTACTATTGTTGTGGATGGATGTTGGATGACCCACTAGCCCTCGAGTATGTTATGATAGATACGGAAGTCCAGGTTGAGACCCATTCTACGCTCCTGGCAATATGTAAGAGAAAGTTCAGGTCGAGACCCATTCTACACCCCAGCACTATGGATATGTTATGTTATGGTATATTTAAGAGGAAGTCTTAAGGAGCACCCGTCGTGAGCAGGGCACTTTTGGAATCTGTAGAGGGTTAGTAGTAAGAAGTCCATCTTGATGTGAATTGTTTGTGTTGTGACGCATTCATACGATCATATGTTTATTGAACTGTTTTTATGTTCTGCTCACTAGACTCTTGTAACTCATCCCCTTTTCCCCTAACCCAGGTTTGCAAGATCAGAGTTAGCTCGAGAAGTTGGCTGAGTTGCGGGTATAGTCTTTTGTAATAGTATAGTTGTGGACATGTATTGCTTTATGGATTAGAATTGAGTTTTGCTCTAGTATTTGTCCTTGTAATCCCCGTTTTCAAGATCATTTTATGTAAAAGTTTTAAGTATATTTATGTTTGAACTGAGCTTGAGGCATGTTATGTTGACTATATTGGAGTATTTGATGTGGGCGCTAGTATGGGTTTTATGATTTTAGTTTTAGTACATGCACAGGTCGAGTCTTGGTTCATGAAATGTTTATGTTTCTATTAAATCATGTGATCATGTATGAGATTTTATCAGGTGTAACAAGATATTTAATAGGCTTGTTATGGATTTCGGCGACCTTAAGCCAGTAGCGGTCTGGTTTCCAGATTGTTACGACAGTCTGTCCCGCAAGTTGAACCTCTTGGCTTTTTTTTTTTTTGAAATGGAGAATCGGGTATTGGGAGAATAAAATATGTGATCTCTCAGATTTACTCAGATGCACTTCACCATCTGTCTTGGCTTTATCAGCTTCAACTTGAGTACAGATGTTGAGTTGTAATAGTTTATTACTTTATTGTTATTTTATCATTGTAATAGGCTTTTATTGTGTTTTGTGTTATTTGTTAATCTTTTCTGTATTTTTTTCATTTGGCCTTGTAATAGATACGTGCTTTTCTCTTGACTTATTCTTAGATATAAAAGAAAACATTAAGACTTCCAGATAATACTTGTAACGTTACAATCTCAGAAATAAAATTAAAAGATATTTTCTTTTCTCTTCTTCTAGCTTCGTACACCATCCAACTGATTAAAATTATGGGCAAGAAAATAAATTCCACATTTTCAAAATGGAAGCAGCGATTAAGTATCTTAACATTCATTGATTTTTCATTTTTATTTTTTTCGTCTTTTCCCCATTTTGAGATTCCATAGGTATTGAGCCTAGATATTTGAAAGTGTGGATATGATAAAATTATTAAGTTGTTTGATTGGCTATAAAATACTTAATACTTTTTTCTTCTCTTCTTTCTTCACAATGATCGTTTTCTTTAAAGTTCAATTCAGAATGAACATAAAAAAATATTAATAAATACAAAAGATTGTGACCTTTGAAAGGGACGAGTTGATTTTCAAAGCATGAGCACACACATTAAAAGGGCAACTTTACAAGGGAGCAATTTACCATGTTATTTTCTGCAGAAACAAACAGATAGTTGTGTGAAGAATTTGAGCATTATTTGCCTTCGTGTTTTGGATTATTGACAGATTCAATTTATTACCCGAAACTCTTTAATACATAATCTTTAAAGTAGCTTTTACACTTTCATGGTTGTCTACCAAAAAGAGAAGCTTTTGAATAAGGAATTCAGGAATAGCACTCCCAAGCCCCCCCTTCTTTTACCTTTTCAAAAAAGAAAGAAATTCAATTTGTTGAGCTAAGCGATAAGAGTTAAAAGACTCCGCGAGACATGAGATATCAGTAATCCTCGCAGCAGCGACGAACCCCAACTAGTTTGGAATTAAGACCTAGTTATCATTGTTGTTCTGGTAAACAATCTTATTATTTCTGTCTGAAACTTACACAAGAACTTCATTCAATCCAAGGAACAAAGTAAAGTTCTTTGCATAACCGTGGAATTGGATTGATAAAGAGGGATAAGATACCCAGTACACTCCATCCATGGATATTTGTTTCTATTGCTACTGTCAAGTCTCTCTCCCCCTATACCTTTTGCAAAGAAGTCATGGCTTTATTGGCAACAGCCATCTTTCTCTATGTGACAAAACACATCATCAATTGCCACATTTCCATTTCAGCAAAGCCTTATCTGAACCAGAAGTTATTTGTCGATCCGATATTCGGCAGTTTCCCTAGAAATGGGATCCATTTGATCTCACCCAATAAGCCAAAGCAGAGTTGCTTAGGGTTCTCAAGTAACATACATATGAATAATTAGGATTTGTTGCAGGAATAAAAACTGAAATCTCCTTATTCCATGACAGTTTTTATTGTGCAGAAGTCTTCAAGAACTAACGGTTAATCAGAAGTTACTCATCTCACCATCTCTAAAACCCTGATGAGCAAGATGTAGGACTTCCTCGTGTCTGTCTCGTATTGTATGAATTGCATCTCATACATTTCTGTGCTACAATATGGAAAATCACTTCCGATTTCTCCCCACAGTCATTGCAAAGAATCCAAATCTAACCAATGATCAAGAGAAAACATATAATGATTTGAAGAATTAATAATGATTGTCGGGAAACTCGTAAAAAAACATATAACCACTTTCTTACCATCTTATTTTGATAAATTTGAGGCATAGGTGTTGAGGCAACCTGTATCAAGTTTACAGTACAATTTAGTAACAAATCAAAAACAGAGTTCCATCAGGAACAAGCATATCATGATTTATTTAAGGGAAAATTACTTTTTAGTCCCAGAGATTTAACGTAATTAACACTTCTGACCCTCTATTTTGGCAACCCAACACTTAAGTCCCTCACTTTCTTTTCTGTTCAAATTCGTAGTCCTTCCGTCCAAAATAACCGTTTGGGACACATGAATTGACAAAATTAACCCTCACTAAAAATCCCCCTATTTCAAAATCACAAAACCCAAACCCAAATGCTTCTTTTTCTTCTTCTGCTTCTTCTTAATTTTCCCTTTATTTAAAATAAATTTCAACTTTTCCATAGTAAGCAGCATACCTCTTGATCTAGTTTTTCCCACACACAAGACATATCACAATATGATTTTGAGCAAACGGGACAAGCATACCTGTCAAAACAAGCTCAGGATAAATACCATGTTCAAAAAGTTATTAAAGTGGCTCACGGCCATTATTGTTTCCACGAACTTACTGGAAATGCCGCTTCATCTGTTTAACACATTCCAAATGAATTGTGTGTCCACAAGGTAAGACAGTAATGTCTTTCGTCGTATCAAAGAGAAACTGTGCCAGCAAAAAAGAGTAAGCAAAATGTAAAATTGATTTAGCATCAGCCACTTTCTCTGAATTCTTAAGTTTACCTCAAAGCAAACAGGGCAATTGTGATGCATTGCTCTTTCCACACAATTGTGTGAATCCTTCAACAAGATTGAATAGCAACATCCTAGAATCAAAATACTGCTGCTTAGTATTTCAGGTAATGAAGCCAGCACAAAAATAAGGAATTTATTAAGGATAATTTTCACATATTCAAATCTTACCACATCTATTACAGTGGAAAAAATTCTTCTCCCCTCCAGTTCTGCAATACCAAATACAGCAAAAATTACACGAACGATCATGATACTGTGAACTGCAATTCAATAATATCAAAAGGGGGAAAAGAAAGTATTCAGCAAGGATATAGACCTGCAGATTCCACATTCATCGCAATGGTACTGCTGCTTAGAGACCTAGCAGAATAAAAAAATCATTTAGTGATCACAAATAAACCAAAAATACTCATCAGAAAAACTTGCTCAAAGGCTTACATCATCGTCAAAGAAGTTGCACTTGGAGCAAAAGTACTTCCCCATGCAAACCCCACACTGGATGCAGTACTGTTGAATCTGAGGACCACATCAGAAAAATTAAAACCCCATTTCTACTAAAAGTTTTCCTGGAAATATTGCTATTATCATTACTCTTGTTAGATGGAAGACACTTACATTTTGTTCAGTGCTACACAAAGAACAGATAACCTGAAAACCGCAGAAATATAGTAAAGCAATGAATTAATTCTTTATTGTGTTGTACTAACAAAGAAAACATGGAAGTTCAAAATGAAAAAGGCAGGCAAATCCTCGCCAGTGGCAGCCAACAGTAAAAGCATTGAAATCCCTTTAGGAATTTTCAACCTTTAAATACTGGTGGGGTTTGATAAGCAGGGAGGAATTGCCCCCTCCTATAGCTGATTCAGTGAACCAAAAAGGGAAAAGAAAATAAGACTGAAATGGAAAGAAAAGAAAACTCAAATATTCATATTATGCCAATAGAAAACTAAAAGAGACGATGAATCTTATCGAAAATCATTTCAGAAAAGGTATTAAAAAAGGTTGTGTATTGTGATAGAAGGTATTGCCCTTTTTCATGACACCAAACATTTATATATCATTACGAAAGTGAAAAAGAAGCAAATACGAGATAATTCACATTGAAGTCAAGACCCCAAGAAAAGCACAAATACAGAAAAATGAAATAACAGGCATAGGGATGATCACTGTTTGATTTCCACCAAAAGCCATAATGCAGAAATTCTAAGCTTTACCAAATTCAGTTCTTATCCTAAAGGTTTCAGTTTGTTTGCTTTGATCAGTTCAATTCAATTCTGTACTGGACCACCGAATAAAGCTAACCAGTTCATTGCATACCCCTTAAAGATACAACCCAAAAAAGAGCTTTGTATTTCCTAATTTTGCTTCTTTATTCTTATATTTACTCTTATCAAAAAAATAAAATAAAAAAAATTCTAATGGGATAGAAATTAACCCTTTTCAGTTCGTGACGAGGGACGTCATGACGATCAAGGGGATTCACTTCCATGGAGTTCTGTTCAAAACAGCAATGATTGTAAGCATCATATTAAAAAAAAATCCACAGGAAATAATTATCCTGAGGAAGTAGAACCTAGAAGACCAAAAAATGATAATTATAAATAAATAATTAAACCATAGAAGCAAAGAGTCAACCTTTGATTCGTTATGGCAGTGTCTGCAATCGAATATCTCATCACAGCAGGGTGCTCTAATCTTACATCTCCTTCGATAGTGCGAGCAGCTAATAATAATAATAATAATAATAATAATAAATAAAACAATAAATTCCCATTCAAAAGCTAACTCGGATGGAAAAACAAGGAAAATTAAACAAGTCTTAAAACATGATTTAATAAAAGCGAAGAGTTTGAAGCATACCCGAAATGTCCAAATCCCAGGTCCAATTTGGACGCATCTTCATAGCAAGAATTTGACATCCCCAGCTCCACACCACTCTCCATGATCTTGAGGTTCTACAGAATCTATCTAGATTCCTCAAGTTTTAGTCCTTTACCTGAAACAAACAAATCAAACAATTCCCCTTCCGATACAAATCAAAAAACAATAAAAAAAGAAAAACAGATTGAAAACGGACCCAAGTAACTCGGGTAAATCGGAACTCTATTGTGGGATTGCAGGAGGAGGCTTGCACATTGCATACAGGAAACAAGAAGGAAACCGACAAAAGCATAATATCAAGCCCGCAATTTTAATTCAATTACACAATAACCCCTGTTGTCTCTCTACTTATTCATCATCCACTGACAAGCAACTACCAACAGCCCCAGAGGTCACCCCACTTTCCTATGGATGAATTCATGACGGGGCGACACGACAGCGTCTGCCGCCCAACCTCAATTATTGTGGAGAGAAAAATGGATTTCATCACTGAATAAAATGATTAGAGAGAGAAAAGCAGAAACCTCTATTTAAAAATTTTTAAAAAACAAACGACGTCGTTTGAAACTATAAAAAAAAAATATCCCGTAACAGAGAATAATAGGGTGGCGTAGGCGCTGCATCTGCATAAACTGGAACTTCTACTTTACGTACCAGGAAATTAAGGTTGCTAAATCTCCGGCCAAGAAACCGAAGTCCGAAAAATATCTTGTTTCTTGTATCGTAAAAGCTGAGGTTAGTGTCTGAAAGAGAAAAATCAAAAGTGGGGCTTTTATAGGAAACAAGGAAACCAATTCCTGGTTGGTGGGCGTAAAAGTAAAAGAATTGCTCTTTGGATGAGAAAGTGACAATGGAAACAACGACTTCTATTACAAAATGCAATGTAATTTGCAGAACTCATTGGATCTTTCGTTACAAAAAAAGTGGATAGATTCGTAGGATTAGCTGACAAGGAGTTGGTCCCCGGAACAGGAAATGCTGTCGCTATCCACGTGGCTGCTAATGAATGGATTTTCAGCGTTATCCGACGAGAAAATTTACTTATCAGCCTCCACGTATCACCTTCTCAATTATACATATCATTTTCTTGATCCTTTTATCACCAAAAAAATACGGATTGAATACTAGCAGATATGAATTAATGATGCAAAAGAGCAAACAAAAGCATCAGCTTCAATTCAAAGTATGGGTAAACAGGAATTGAAGTGATCACTTCACCGTCGACGTGACTAACGGGCTGAACCGGATCCAAATTGATTCAGAATTTGTGATATTAAGGCTGCGGATTTTAGTTTAAATTTGGATCTTTGGATGCTGAATAGTTGGTGGGCATATCATATAATCGGCCCAACGAGCTTCTTTCAGTAGCCTTTTCCACGCATGCTTCCATGAATGTCGGTGAAAAGCCTAAAGCCCATCCAGAATCTTGGAGCTTGCCGAGGAAAAGCGACCGATTCATGGATTTTGATTTTGTTTTTGAAATCAGGTTCGGGTGCCAGCCTTGCATAATGCCTACGTAAATCGAATATATACATTTGATCAACATCCATTTTAATTTAAATTATTAACTTTTATTGACTGAGTACTCATACACTTAATTCAAAAACTTTGATAATTTTACCTCTTTAATTTTAGATTTTGATTTTATATAATTGTAAAAATTCCAAAAATTTAGATTTTTTTTTTAATTGTTAGGTATTGTTTACTAAAAAAATGTATAATTAAATAAAATAATAGAATTTATATAGATAAGAAGTAGTTTAACTACAATATCCGTAACTCACTCCTGATGGTCAAATGATGGAAGAGTGGAAGAATGCGTACGTAAATCAAACTCTTGTTTTTGGAGAAATTGCCGAATTCTTAGACCATAGTTTTGTGTAAGGATTTTCATAGTGTAGCTATCGATGGAACATCAAATATCTTCCAAAATTATTGTCCGTCAATTAACCTCCTTCAGAACTGATAAATATTTTCCTCTTCCTGGTCCATGATAGATCTGGTTTTCTTCTGGGTCCTTTCTTGTTGGACTCCCTGATGGGTCTCTCCATGTTCTACCTGATGAAAGGATCTGTAAAATAAGAAAGAATGGTTAGGGGCCTACCGGGGGTGCCCCGGCAGAGGCCCTCCGACGCTCAAGTCAGATTTTATGGCTCAGAGTAGTATATTTAGGCAAGGGTTACAGAAAGAATAAAAATGGTGTCCAGGAAGGAGAAAGAAGAAGAAGAGAGGAGCCCCCTCTGTGTGGCCTTTACCGTGATATATATATCTGTCTCTTTGCCACAATGCTAGCTGTCTTCTGCCGCCTAGCTCCGTATGTACGGATGTGTCAGGCGCCTGCTCCATGCGTAACGGCCATTAATTCTCCTCTGATACGTATGATTCTCCTCTGATATGCATGTGGAAGGACCTACCAGCGGGGCATCTTGGTCATTTTTCCCTTTCTGGGCTGGGTTGAATGGTAGGGCTGAAGTTGAGCCTGGTGAGGGCCTGATTACTAGGCCGAGAGGTTTGGGCCGGCTTGATTGAGGAGTCTAGGCGGAGTCCGGCCCTGTGACTGAGCGGGCTGGACCTGGCTCTCGAGGGGAATATTGAAGCCTTCGGATCATGGACTGTTTTCATGGGCCTGGCCTTTATACCGGGGTGAAGAAATCCAGCGATCATCAATTGCCCCTTTATCTCCTCAGCAGTTATTCCATGACTGGTGAGGGGATAAATCTTTAAACTCTATTCATGACCGTGTGGTCTGAGAACTGCTCTTGTCGAAAGTATCCCTTTCTTGCCTTTTTATTATTTTTGTCTGAGCGTTGGACTCTCGTGTATGTTTTTTGCCCCTGAGTATTTATGGGTTGTCTTCTCTCGAGCGTTTTGCGGGCTCTTTGTTGCCTGGACCTTTCTCTAGGCTAGCTGAGTTGGTTTAGTGTGAGCGGTCAATTCCCGAGGTCGGTGCCTCTTATGATTGCCCCTGATTCTCTGTTTGGCTTTGTATTTTGGTATGCAGTTTGCTTAGGAATCGCCTTGCCTTAATTCGGTCTGTCTTATCGGGTTTACCAGTACTGCGCTCGTTTTCTTGAGATCGGCATGATGCTTTGGTACTTTTGGCTGTTGTGTGATATCCAAGTCTCTCTACCTGAAGACTCGAGTTCCTTTGGGAGATCGGAGTTTAACTTTTCATTTATGGTCCGTGCCCCAATCTTTTATGTGAGATCAGAACTATGTTCTTTATGAGTTGTTTTTGCTTGTAGCACCGGATGATCTTGGGGATTCTGGCTATTTTTGCTCCGGGAGATCTTTGAGATCTTTGCCGGTCTTCTACCTCAGTGAGGTCTTCTGCCTCATTGAGGTCTTCTTTTGTCAAGACCTTATTGAGGTCTTCCTTTGCTAGGACCTCAGTGAGGTCTTCTTTTATCAAGACCTTATTGAGGTCTTCCTTTGTCAAGACCTTATTGAGGTCTTCCTTTGTCAAGACCTTATTGAGGTCTTCCTTTGCTAAGACCTCAGTGAGGTCTTCTTTTGTCAAGACCTTATTGAGGTCTTCCTTTGCTAGGACCTCAGTGAGGTCTTCCTTTGTCAAGACCTTATTGAGGTCTTCCTTTGTCAAGACCTTATTGAGGTCTTCCTTTGCTAGGACCTCAGTGAGGTCTTCTTTTGTCAAGACCTTATTGAGGTCTTCCTTTGCTAGGACCTCAGTGAGGTCTTCTTTTGTCAAGACCTTATTGAGGTCTTCCTTTGTCAAGACCTTATTGAGGTCTTCCTTTGCTAGGACCTCAGTGAGGTCTTCTTTTGTCAAGACCTTATTGAGGTCTTCCTTTGCTAGGACCTCAGTGAGGTCTTCATGCTCTGGGAGGTCTTTTAATATCCTCACCGGCCGTTTTTATTTTGTTTTTCCGGGAGTTCTAGGGGATCCCGGTCTTCTTTGTTTTCCCGGGAGTTCTAGGGGATCCCGATCTTCATGCTCCGGGAGGCATCTTTAAGATCCTCACCGGCCGTTTTTATTTTGTTTTCCCGGGAGTTCTAGGGGATCCCGGTCTTCTTTGTTTTCCCGGGAGTTCTAGGGGATCCCGGTCTTTATGCTCCGGGAGGCATCTTTAAGATCCTCACCGGCCGTTTTTATTTTGTTTTCCCGGGAGTTCTAGGGGATCCCGGTCTTCTTTGTTTTCCCGGGAGTTCTAGGGGATCACGGTCTTCATGCTCCGGGAGGCATCTTTAAGATCCTCACCGGCCGTTTCGGGGTGACCTCGGGGCCCACCGGTAGTTTTTTATTTTGTTTTCCCGGGAGTTCTATGGGATCCCAGTCTTCATGCTCCGGGAGGCATCTTTAAGATCCTCGCCGGCCGTTCCGGGGTGACCTCGGGGCCCCGCCGGCAGTTTTTTTGTGCCTTCTTGAGGTTTTTGCACAAGATTCAGGCTCATTGGCCTTACTGTCGCTTCGTCATCTCAGCTGGTTTTGTGCCTAACTGAGGTCTTGTTCATTTTTCTGAATTTTTCTGCAAAATAAGAGCTTGCACAGAGCGTATATAACGAGAATGCTTGTTGTTAATTCAATAATATCCGTCAATAAATAATATGTCACACATGTCACTCGGTTTCATCTTTCAGATGAACAAATGCAAGTATTAACTCTTATAACGTTAACCCATGCAGTTTTAGAGATGCAATAAATAATATTTGGCATGTGTAAATTTCTCAAAATTTTACTTTGTAAAAGTAATATGTTTAAATACATAATCCCTTTCATTTAGAATATTCACGCTACTCTTAACTAGCAACAAAAACTTTTCTGCTAAGCTAGTATGTTATTGGGCATATACTTGTGTACTCATGGAAATTGTATTCTAAGATTTAAACTTTATAATTAGACATGATATTTTAAGATATATGCATTTAAAAAAAAATAATAATTAGAAGCATTAAAGAGTCAAAATCCCAGGAAGGTTATACTAAGTTCCTCACCTGATAGTAATGAGCTGGCTGAAATTTTCACTTAGTCAAAGAGCTCTCACTAGTTCCCAAAGCTGGACTAGGACTGGTATGGCTCGTTTTCAAACTAGTCTCCAACAATTCACCAAATACCAAAAACTGTCTGCTCTCCATCAGTGAAACAGGCTACACCCCATTTAGAATGAGGGTGACAGCCAAGAAGGGGGTGAGGTCGGAGACACAAAAAAAAAATGCTGCTGAAGGGTTCTTGTTGTTTCATTCAAAATGTAAAACAAATATACATATTTTATGAAATATTAATTGATCTTACCCTATTAATTAACCTCAAGGTTTTTCCATCAAAAAAGAAAAGGGATCGAGGGCTACCATTAATCACAAATAATTGGGCTTCCTTCTCTTTGTGGCCGCTGGCCTTCAAGAAGGCCCTTCCAATCTAGTTGGATTTCAAGCGAAGTGGGGGCCAATTGAAATTCAGGCGGAAACCTCCGTTGCTGATGCTGTCAAGATTTTTTCTGACTGCAACATTATGTCCTGCTCCTAGCTCGTTGCTCACTCTCACGCTGGCAGCTGCATTGAAAACAACAGAAATCATGTACACCCATCCGGAAATCGTTATGCAAACTGGGAGAGAATCCAATGCAATCTCTGCATTTTCGAGCAACCCAACAATCAAAACCAGCACTTGAAAATACCAGGTTTCCAAGCACAGCATCACGGCTAATGCAGCTGGTGATTTAAAGAAACCCTAGAGACCAAAAAATGCCTGCACACTAAAACCAGCCCATGTTTTTCTACACTTCCTGTTCATCACAATATATAGAAACCGAGCAATTACGATTAACCACCAAGATAAACTCAGGATCAAGGCTGCCCCTAACTAGCCCCAGTTCCATTTGAAAGCTGCTAGCCAGGTAAATAAGATGTGCACCGCAAGTGCTACAAATGACATGTACGCACTGGGAACGATTATGCCTTGTGATTGGAGAGACTTCTGCATAGGAAAGTTAGCTGCTTAAACGAAGATTTGGGGGATGAGTCCATAGACAAAAACTGCAGCTGCAGTTGCTATGTCTGTTGGTTCACCAAGTAAGACCAAGATGGGTTTGGTAAAAATATAGATCAGCGCGAGAGGGATCCCAGTTGCCATGAGGAGAATTGTCGATCTTTGGAGATATACGCCTAGCATCTCGTATTTGTGCGCCCCAAATGCTTGCCCGCAAAGGGTCTCCACTGCACTTACCATGCCGAGCATAAGGTCACACTATTTAACAAGTAAACAGTCACAGCAGGAGCTGCAAGTTGGAAGAGCAGTTCGAGCACAACCCAGGTGGTTGATCTGAGCCTCTTAAAGGTTATTGTGTGAGTATCATTTAGTATGTTTTCGAGCTCGGAGGTGACTGCCTCATGCCCAGACCTGAAGCTCTGGAGCAAAGGTTGAGAGTGAGAGAGCGTCATCTTCACAGAGTGTCTATGCCCCTCTTAGCGTCGCGCCAACCTCACTTCTTGGGGCTCGATCAGACTAGCAACTTTCTCCTCAGGTCGGCACGTCTTTGGCAGCTCGAGCTCCTTCCACTCTTACTATTCCGACCAACCAACCCAGAAATATTTCTCTACAGAACACTGGTTCCAGAAGCCAGAACCCAGGAAGAAAGGTAACGGATCCGACCTTGATCACATATCTACGCTCGAGCACGGATCCGACCTCAACGGGTACTCTAATGTTGTCGTTTCCGGATTTTCCGAGCTCCTTGCTGTCTTGCTAAACATGGCTCCGATCTCAATCACAGACCTAAGCTCGAGCACGAATCCGACCTCGACGAGTCATCTTACGCTATGGTCGTCGGATTTGTGGAGCTCTTTTCTGTCTTGCTATTCCGACCATCCAGAGAGGAGATGGGTAGTTGCTCACAGAGGAGATGGGTGGTGATGAGGGAGTGGTACTCCGGACATCAAATTCGAAGGACTCGTGCCCTGGAGCGCTGGTGACGCCGGTCATCCCAAGATCGATGGCGGCGAAATCGGCAGTCCCGACATTGTTCATTTCCGCGCCGACGTACAAGGTCGGATTGCTACCTGGTCATGCCACGCCGACCTACAAGGTCGGATTGCTACCTGGTCATGCCGACCTCACTTCTTGGAGCTCGACCAGACCGGCGACTTCCTCATTAGATCCTGTCCATTAGCCCATTTCCGCGCCGCGCCGACCTCACTTCTTGGAGCTCGACCAAACTAGCAACTTCCTCCTCGAGTCGACGCGTCTTTGGCAGCTCAAGCTCCTTCGACTATTGCCATTCCCACCATCCGACCTGCTTTTTTCTCACGAACTCCTCTGCTCTGTCTCTCGCCTCCTCCTTCTCTTTCTCTCTTTTTTTTTTTTTTTATACAGCAGACCTCAGGATTTCGACAAATACATATACTACTCACCCTCTTTTCTTTTTAACAGAAAATATTCATCAGACTTCAAAGGAAAAAACCAGCCATAGTAAAATCTAAAAAATATTAAAATAAATTATCTGAAAGACCATCAAAACATTCTTTAGCATAATGAACCTTTCTTTTCAGCTGGATTATCCGCTCAAACTTTCCCGAAACTTGTCTAGCTCTTGAGTGTCCAACCTAAGGGCTTGACCATTGTAATACCCGGCTAGACTCCGGTATCGGAATTCCTACCGTCCGGTGGAATCTCGGATGTCGGAAACCTCTAGAAGGGTAAAAGTATGTTTTCATGAAATGTTTTCATGTTTTAATGATTTTAAATACGATTTTAAAAGAGTTTTTGCATGAAAATTCTTTAAGGAAAAACCCAGGTTCGGCCGCCGAAAGACAAGTTCGGCCGCCGAACATGCATGTGATTAGGAGGCACGTTAGGCCCCCGAAAGCATGAGTGAGGGAAGTGCAGGTTCGGCCGCCGAACCTCATGTTCGGCCGCCGAACATTGCATGGATGCGGAGGCACATTCGGCCCCCGAACGTGGCCTGGCCAGCCACTATAAAAAAGGGTCCCTTTGGTCCGCACGGGCGAGCTTTTTCTCCCCCATTGTCGGCCAAGGTGAGTCTCCACCGCTCCTCCCTCAATCTTGAGTGTTTTCTTTAGATCTTTCATGGTTTTCACGGGTTTTAACTTCTATTTTGAAGATTTTCAAAGTTTTGAGCAAGTTTTGAGCTTGGAGACCCAAGGAGCTAAATCTCTCCCAACTCCAAGTTAGATCGCCTCTACTCTCGATCTTCAAGAGGTAAGAGTCGATTTCTGAGTTACATTATATTTTAAACAAGTTTTATGCAAGATTTTTGGGTAGAAATGCATGTTAGGGTATATGTTGAACTTATGGGTCTTTGATGCTTTGATGAACAATGTGGCATGTTTGATGTGTGTTTGAAGTGTTGTAGATGGGGTATATGCATGTTTGAGGCCCCTAGGAACTTGTATGCATGCTTTGGTTGAAAAATATGCATGTTTGGATGGTTTGGAGGCGAAATGTGCAAAGGGAGCCAAGTTTCTGCCCTTTGGCAGAAACCAGGTTCGGCAGCCGAAGGTACTTTCGGCCGCCGAACATGGCTGGGGAGGCAGGCCTTTCGGCTGCCGAAGTTGCCCCCGAAAAGAGACTTTCGTCTCTGACTGGCACTTTCGGCCGCCGAAGGTGCCGCCGAACCTACTTGAGTTTCGTCTCTGTCCGGGACTTTCGGCCGCCGAAGGTGCCGCCGAAAGTGCCCTGTTCAGCCATTTCATGCATATTTTCATGTGATGTTTTCATGATATTTTAGGGGGTTTTTGGGGAATATAGTAGAGCTATGTTTATGTATGTTTGGTCCCTCATTGGAGTCCACCTGTGTAGGTTTGGACCCGAGGAACCGAGGACCCCAGCAGTGAGTCAGCTGCTGCAGAGTATTGTCAGAGCTAGCCAGAGGTGAGTAGAATAAACTCTTAAGATTTTAAATTAATGAAATATTAATTTTGAGCATGTTCATGCATCACGATTGCCATGAGATATTTTTAGGATGTTGCATTAGAATTCACGAATATGTTGCATTGCATATTATGTTGTTGATGTGGGTAAATGCTGGATGATCCACTAGTCCTTGATATGGAAGTCCAGGGAGCCTTTGACTACGCCCTTGGCACTAGAAAATGGAAGACCAGGGAGCCTTTGACTACGCCCTTGGCACTATGGAACACCAAGACCAAGTGCCTGATAAGGCCTTGGGGCAGTGTAAGTAATGCTATGTTTAATGGAAGACCAGTGAGCCTCTGACTACGCCGCTGGCATCAGGTATGACGATGGGACTAGTTGGTGACAGGTTTACCTTTGATGTGATATGTTTGTGATGTGTTGCATTTCAGGTAAGCATGAAATAAAATATAATGTTTTTCACTATTCTGCTCACTGGGCATCTAGCTCACCCCTCTCCCCTAACCCCCAGGTTTGCAGGTACGGGATAGATAGAGAAGGCGAGAAGAGAAAAAGTCATATGTATGTAATAGTTAGTTTGTGGACATGACAATTGTATTATGATGAAATGTAAAAATATTTAGGATGTTATGTAATGAGGTTATTGAGGATAGAGTTGTGCTTGACCATAATATATTGTTAATCCCTTTTGTATATACATGATCTTATGTTATGATGTTTATGTAAACTAACTCAACACAGGTTGTTTTGCCTTTAAGGCTTGATGAGATCCCACAGAGGGACTATGTTATGTATATGTTCAGAGTATGCACAGGTTGAGTTAGTTGATGAGAGTATGTATGAAGAAAAGTTTTAATTTTTATGCATGTTGTTGATCATGTATGGGATTATACAGGTTTACAGGTTATATGTCAGGCTTGCTACGGGTCCCGGCGGCCTTACGCCGATCTGGATCCTAGCGCCGGTAGCGGACCGGATTTCCGGGGCGTTACAGAGTGGTATCAGAGCCCTAGGTTCACATGGTCGGACCTAGAGTGTCGGGCTCATAGAGGTTATAGAAGGTCAAGCACAATAGGAAAAGTCATGTCCACTAGGATAGGATGTGGAGTCCTGTCTTCCATGATGATGTGATATGCCATGATTATATGCATGTGCATAAATGATATGTTATGTATGCGATGTATGTGATGAGGGTTCATGTGTGCCCACATGAACCATATGATGCTGATGTTTGTGCTATGTGTACTGTTTTTCAGAAAACAGGATGAGAGGAACTCGTCGATCAGCAAGATTGACTGGAGTACCACCTGAGGATGAGGGCATGAGCGCCCGTCCTCCAGCATTGCCTAGGGCAATGTCTAGCAGGTCCAACAGGGAAAGAGCAGCGAGAGACCCTAGAAGGTCTTTAGATCTGGGAAGGAGCAGATCAGTTAGAGGGACAGTTCAGGGAGGCATGTCAGAGGATGTGGGAGATGACATGGATGTGGAGCAGAGGAGGGATGGCAGTTTGGGGATGAGCATGTCAGAAGAGGGTATGGGAGAATCCCAAGGAGGCACTCAGGCCTCGGGATTTGTTCAGCCATCACAGTACCCACCCTTTCCACATAATCCTGGATATTCGATGGGAGGTACATCGGATTATCCTAGCTTCACCCCTTATCCCACACAGATGCCATACCCACCATACTACCCACCATACTCCCAGTACCCAATGTATCCACCCCCGCCTTACTATGCCAATCCAGCAAACCCAACCCCAGGAAATGTTGCACCTCCTCCACCCCCAGCAGAACCAGAAACCCAAATACCTCAACCTAGCTCATCTGGAGGGAGCAAGGTGAAGATGACCGACTACATGAAGTTGGGTGCTCCCCAATATGAAACAGGTGATGACCCGTTTGTGTACCTGGAGAGGGTCAAGACCATAACGGATGAGATAGGGGCGGATGACAGTAGAGCCATTCAGATGGCTGGGTTCACCCTAAAATGCAAGAAGGCCCGTGAGTGGTTCAAGGCCTATGTGAAACCAAGGGTGGACAGTCTTTCATGGGAGGAGTTCGCTAATGAATTTGCTGGATGGGCTTTCCCTGATAGCTCAAGGGAACAGAAGATGATAGAATTCGAGCAGTTGAGGCAAACAGAAGAGATGAGTGTAGATGAGTACACTGACAGGTTTTTGGAGTTGCTGCCATTTGCTGGGCAGAATCTGGATACAGACCAGAAAAAGTCAAGGAGGTACATCATGAAGCTCCACTCCAGGTATTCCTCCTTGATACAGTCGGCAGATAGAGAAAGCTTTCACGCCATAGTGGATATGGCCAGGAGGATGGAGGCAAGTGCTATCATCGAAGGGAGAGTAAAACAGTCAGTGGCACAGCCTTCTGGTTCTAAGACTCCAGGCTCTTCATCTTTGAGTGCAGCTGCTTCAGGCAGTAAAAAGTGGGACAGAGGCCCCAAGAAGTCAAAGAAGAACAAGTTTTGGAGCAAGATTAAGTCAGGTCTGGGATTAGGCAGTGGCTCGAGCTCAGGTGCAGATAATGCGGTGTGTGCTAGGTGTGGTAAGCCACACTGGGGAGTATGCCGGTTTGGGACCACAGCCTGCTACAGATGTGGGCAACAGGGACATATGTCACGGGAGTGTCCTAGAGCAGCTCCTACAGCACAGCCTCAGCAGACAGCTTCAGGCAGTGTGGCACAGCCAACAGCTCCAGCCATGACTCAGGCCAGTGGCAGAGGCAGAGGGAGAGGGTCAGCTTCTTCCTCAGCAGGGTTCAGAGGTGAAGGTCCATCAGCTCCAGCCAGGATCTTCACCATGACACAGCAGGAGGCTAACACATCCAACACCGTGGTGTCAGGTAATCTCATCATTGGGTGTTCCGATGTGTATGCATTAATGGACCCGGGTGCATCTCATTCTTTTATTGCACCGAGAGCCGTACAGAGGTTAGGGTTGATGGTCTCTGGTTTAGAGTGTCCCCTATGGGTCAGTGGACCCAAGTGTGACCCGACAGTTGCAGAGTCAGTCTGCCAGTGTAGTCCAGTTTTTATAGAGGGAAGATGCTTATCCGCCGACCTTGTGGTTCTAGATTTGACAGACTTTGACGTCATTCTAGGGATGGATTGGCTATCTACCCATGGTGCTACCTTGGACTGCAGAGACAAGGAAGTTAAGTTCAGATGTCAGGATGGGTCAGAGGTCGTCTTCAGAGGAGACAAAAGGGGTACACCTAGAGGTCTGATATCAGCTCTTCAGGCTCGTAGGTTGCTTAGGAGGGGATGTCAGGGGTACTTAGCTCATGTGAGAGAGCTAGACAGTCAGGTTAGAGAGCCCGCCTCAGTGCCAGTAGTCAGAGAATTCTTAGATGTTTTCCCAGACGAGCTTCCAGGACTACCACCTGCAAGGGAGATAGAGTTTGAAATAGAGCTGATGCCTGGAACTAGGCCTATCTCTATCCCTCCCTACAGGATGGCACCAGCAGAGTTGAAGGAGCTTAAGGAACAGTTGCAAGAACTGGTGGATAAGGGTTTCATCCGACCGAGTACCTCACCTTGGGGTGCTCCAGTACTCTTTGTGAAGAAAAAGGATGGATCCCTCAGGCTTTGTATCGACTACAGGCAGTTGAACAAAGTCACCATCAAGAATAAGTACCCGTTGCCAAGGATCGACGATCTATTCGACCAGCTAGCAGGAGCGGGTTGTTTCTCCAAAATAGATCTGAGATCTGGGTACCATCAGCTGAGGATAAGAGAAGAAGATGTGCCGAAGACAGCCTTTAGGACCAGATATGGGCATTTTGAGTTCCTTGTGATGCCGTTCGGGTTAACCAACGCCCCTGCAGCATTCATGGATCTCATGAACAGAGTGTTTAGACAGTACCTGGATCACTTCGTTATTGTCTTTATAGATGATATCCTAGTGTACTCCCGGAATGCAGAGGAGCATGCCCATCATCTGAGGATAGTTCTGCAGACCTTGAGGGAACATGGCTTGTATGCCAAGTTCTCCAAGTGTGAGTTCTGGTTAAGGAGCATCTCATTCTTGGGGCATATTGTGTCAGAGAATGGAGTAGAGGTGGACCCCAAGAAAGTTGAAGCTGTGACCAACTGGCCTAGACCCACTACAGTGACAGAGATCAGAAGTTTCTTGGGTTTGGCTGGTTACTACAGGAGGTTCGTTCAGGACTTCTCAAAGATTGCAGCTCCTTTGACCAGATTAACCGGAAAGAATCAGAAGTTCATATGGACCGATCAGTGCCAAGAGAGTTTTGAAGAGCTTAAGAAGAGGTTGACTTCAGCACCGGTGTTAGCTCTGCCAAACAGCAATGAGGATTTCACAGTGTTCTGTGATGCGTCCAGAGTAGGTGTGGGTTGTGTGCTAATGCAGAATGGAAGGGTGATAGCTTATGCTTCTAGACAGCTGAAGAGGCATGAGTTGAATTACCCCACACACGACCTTGAGATGGCAGCAGTAATCTTTGCACTCAAGATGTGGAGGCATTACCTCTATGGGGTAAAATGTGAGATCTTCACAGATCATAAGAGTCTGCAACACATCTTGAGCCAGAGAGAGCTGAATTTGAGGCAGAGGAGATGGGTAGAGCTGCTCAGTGACTATGATTGCAAGATACAGTACCATCCGGGTAAGGCTAATGTAGTGGCTGACGCCTTAAGCCGGAAATCACTTGGCAGCCTATCCCACATCATAGCAGAGAGGAGACCAGTGGTGAAGGAGTTTTACAAGCTCATGGAGGAAGGTCTACAGTTGGAGTTGTCTGGTACATGTGCTTTAATAGCCCAGATGAAAGTGACACCTGTGTTTCTGGAGCAGGTGGCTCAGAAACAGCATGAGGACCCAGAGTTAGTAAAGATTGCCAGGACTGTTCAGTCAGGCAAAGATAGTGAGTTCAGATTTGATGATAAGGGGATCCTCCGTTATGGGAACAGACTATGTGTACCAGATGACATCGGGTTAAAAGGAGACATTATGAGAGAGGCTCATAATGCAAGATACATCATTCACCCTGGAGCCACCAAGATGTATCAAGACCTGAAGAGGGTGTATTGGTGGCCAGCTATGAAGAGAGAAGTGGCACAGTTTGTGTCAGCCTGCGAAGTATGTCAGAGGGTGAAGCTGGAACATCAGAAGCCGGCTGGAATGCTTAACCCACTACCGATTCCAGAGTGGAAATGGGAGAATATCGCCATGGATTTTGTAGTGGGGTTACCGGCAACATCCAACAGATTAGACTCCATATGGGTGATAGTGGACAGACTCACTAAATCTGCTCACTTCATTCCTGTTAGGAGCAACTACTCTGTGGATAAATTGGCGCAGGTGTACGTGGATGAGATAGTAAGGCTGCATGGGGTGCCTGTTTCGATAGTGTCAGATAGAGGGCCCCAGTTCACCTCCAGGTTCTGGCGGAGTCTGCAGAGTGCTATGGGTACCAGGCTAGATTTCAGTACTGCCTTCCATCCCCAGACTGATGGCCAGTCAGAGAGGACCATCCAAACAATAGAGGACATGCTCAGGATGTGTGTGCTAGATTTTGGCGGTTCTTGGAGGCAGCATCTACCTTTGGTGGAGTTCGCCTACAATAACAGCTATCATGCTAGCATAGGGATGGCTCCATACGAAGCTTTGTATGGGAGGAAATGCAGGTCACCTGTTTGCTGGGAAGAAGTTGGAGAGAGGTCCTTAGCAGGGCCTGAGCTTGTAGAGATCACCAGCAGGGTGGTGCCCATGATCAGAGAAAGGATCAAAACTGCTACTAGCAGGCAGAAGAGTTATGCAGACATCCGCAGGAAACAGGTAGAGTTTCAGGAGGGGGATCTAGTATTGCTCAGGGTGTCTCCAATGAAAGGAGTGGTTCGGTTTGGTAAGAAGGGTAAGCTAGCTCCACGGTACATCGGACCCTTCGAAGTCTTGCAAAAGATTGGGAGTGTATCGTACAAGCTGGACTTGCCTACTTCCATGGAGAGAATCCATCCGGTTTTCCATGTTTCTATGTTACGGAAGTTCGTGTCAGATCCGAGCAAGGTTCTTAGTGAGCCTGATGTGGAGATCCAAGAGGATCTCACTTATGTAGAACAGCCAGTACGGATTCTTGACACACAGATAAGAAAGTTGAGGAACAAGGAAATCCCGATGGTGAAAGTCCTTTGGAACCACCACAATATGGAGGAGTGCACCTGGGAGACACGGGAGTCTATGCTCCAGCAATATCCCCATCTCTTTTAAGGTTAGTCCCTGTGTGTTTTATGGGTTTTGTATGTTATGATTGTTGTGTATGCTATGCATGTACTAGTTGAGGAACATTCGGGGACGAATGTTCTTAAGGGGGGGAGAATGTAATACCCGGCTAGACTCCGGTATCGGAATTCCTACCGTCCGGTGGAATCTCGGATGTCGGAAACCTCTAGAAGGGTAAAAGTATGTTTTCATGAAATGTTTTCATGTTTTAATGATTTTAAATACGATTTTAAAAGAGTTTTTGCATGAAAATTCTTTAAGGAAAAACCCAGGTTCGGCCGCCGAAAGACAAGTTCGGCCGCCGAACATGCATGTGATTAGGAGGCACGTTAGGCCCCCGAAAGCATGAGTGAGGGAAGTGCAGGTTCGGCCGCCGAACCTCATGTTCGGCCGCCGAACATTGCATGGATGCGGAGGCACATTCGGCCCCCGAACGTGGCCTGGCCAGCCACTATAAAAAAGGGTCCCTTTGGTCCGCACGGGCGAGCTTTTTCTCCCCCATTGTCGGCCAAGGTGAGTCTCCACCGCTCCTCCCTCAATCTTGAGTGTTTTCTTTAGATCTTTCATGGTTTTCACGGGTTTTAACTTCTATTTTGAAGATTTTCAAAGTTTTGAGCAAGTTTTGAGCTTGGAGACCCAAGGAGCTAAATCTCTCCCAACTCCAAGTTAGATCGCCTCTACTCTCGATCTTCAAGAGGTAAGAGTCGATTTCTGAGTTACATTATATTTTAAACAAGTTTTATGCAAGATTTTTGGGTAGAAATGCATGTTAGGGTATATGTTGAACTTATGGGTCTTTGATGCTTTGATGAACAATGTGGCATGTTTGATGTGTGTTTGAAGTGTTGTAGATGGGGTATATGCATGTTTGAGGCCCCTAGGAACTTGTATGCATGCTTTGGTTGAAAAATATGCATGTTTGGATGGTTTGGAGGCGAAATGTGCAAAGGGAGCCAAGTTTCTGCCCTTTGGCAGAAACCAGGTTCGGCAGCCGAAGGTACTTTCGGCCGCCGAACATGGCTGGGGAGGCAGGCCTTTCGGCTGCCGAAGTTGCCCCCGAAAAGAGACTTTCGTCTCTGACTGGCACTTTCGGCCGCCGAAGGTGCCGCCGAACCTACTTGAGTTTCGTCTCTGTCCGGGACTTTCGGCCGCCGAAGGTGCCGCCGAAAGTGCCCTGTTCAGCCATTTCATGCATATTTTCATGTGATGTTTTCATGATATTTTAGGGGGTTTTTGGGGAATATAGTAGAGCTATGTTTATGTATGTTTGGTCCCTCATTGGAGTCCACCTGTGTAGGTTTGGACCCGAGGAACCGAGGACCCCAGCAGTGAGTCAGCTGCTGCAGAGTATTGTCAGAGCTAGCCAGAGGTGAGTAGAATAAACTCTTAAGATTTTAAATTAATGAAATATTAATTTTGAGCATGTTCATGCATCACGATTGCCATGAGATATTTTTAGGATGTTGCATTAGAATTCACGAATATGTTGCATTGCATATTATGTTGTTGATGTGGGTAAATGCTGGATGATCCACTAGTCCTTGATATGGAAGTCCAGGGAGCCTTTGACTACGCCCTTGGCACTAGAAAATGGAAGACCAGGGAGCCTTTGACTACGCCCTTGGCACTATGGAACACCAAGACCAAGTGCCTGATAAGGCCTTGGGGCAGTGTAAGTAATGCTATGTTTAATGGAAGACCAGTGAGCCTCTGACTACGCCGCTGGCATCAGGTATGACGATGGGACTAGTTGGTGACAGGTTTACCTTTGATGTGATATGTTTGTGATGTGTTGCATTTCAGGTAAGCATGAAATAAAATATAATGTTTTTCACTATTCTGCTCACTGGGCATCTAGCTCACCCCTCTCCCCTAACCCCCAGGTTTGCAGGTACGGGATAGATAGAGAAGGCGAGAAGAGAAAAAGTCATATGTATGTAATAGTTAGTTTGTGGACATGACAATTGTATTATGATGAAATGTAAAAATATTTAGGATGTTATGTAATGAGGTTATTGAGGATAGAGTTGTGCTTGACCATAATATATTGTTAATCCCTTTTGTATATACATGATCTTATGTTATGATGTTTATGTAAACTAACTCAACACAGGTTGTTTTGCCTTTAAGGCTTGATGAGATCCCACAGAGGGACTATGTTATGTATATGTTCAGAGTATGCACAGGTTGAGTTAGTTGATGAGAGTATGTATGAAGAAAAGTTTTAATTTTTATGCATGTTGTTGATCATGTATGGGATTATACAGGTTTACAGGTTATATGTCAGGCTTGCTACGGGTCCCGGCGGCCTTACGCCGATCTGGATCCTAGCGCCGGTAGCGGACCGGATTTCCGGGGCGTTACAGAGTGGTATCAGAGCCCTAGGTTCACATGGTCGGACCTAGAGTGTCGGGCTCATAGAGGTTATAGAAGGTCAAGCACAATAGGAAAAGTCATGTCCACTAGGATAGGATGTGGAGTCCTGTCTTCCATGATGATGTGATATGCCATGATTATATGCATGTGCATAAATGATATGTTATGTATGCGATGTATGTGATGAGGGTTCATGTGTGCCCACATGAACCATATGATGCTGATGTTTGTGCTATGTGTACTGTTTTTCAGAAAACAGGATGAGAGGAACTCGTCGATCAGCAAGATTGACTGGAGTACCACCTGAGGATGAGGGCATGAGCGCCCGTCCTCCAGCATTGCCTAGGGCAATGTCTAGCAGGTCCAACAGGGAAAGAGCAGCGAGAGACCCTAGAAGGTCTTTAGATCTGGGAAGGAGCAGATCAGTTAGAGGGACAGTTCAGGGAGGCATGTCAGAGGATGTGGGAGATGACATGGATGTGGAGCAGAGGAGGGATGGCAGTTTGGGGATGAGCATGTCAGAAGAGGGTATGGGAGAATCCCAAGGAGGCACTCAGGCCTCGGGATTTGTTCAGCCATCACAGTACCCACCCTTTCCACATAATCCTGGATATTCGATGGGAGGTACATCGGATTATCCTAGCTTCACCCCTTATCCCACACAGATGCCATACCCACCATACTACCCACCATACTCCCAGTACCCAATGTATCCACCCCCGCCTTACTATGCCAATCCAGCAAACCCAACCCCAGGAAATGTTGCACCTCCTCCACCCCCAGCAGAACCAGAAACCCAAATACCTCAACCTAGCTCATCTGGAGGGAGCAAGGTGAAGATGACCGACTACATGAAGTTGGGTGCTCCCCAATATGAAACAGGTGATGACCCGTTTGTGTACCTGGAGAGGGTCAAGACCATAACGGATGAGATAGGGGCGGATGACAGTAGAGCCATTCAGATGGCTGGGTTCACCCTAAAATGCAAGAAGGCCCGTGAGTGGTTCAAGGCCTATGTGAAACCAAGGGTGGACAGTCTTTCATGGGAGGAGTTCGCTAATGAATTTGCTGGATGGGCTTTCCCTGATAGCTCAAGGGAACAGAAGATGATAGAATTCGAGCAGTTGAGGCAAACAGAAGAGATGAGTGTAGATGAGTACACTGACAGGTTTTTGGAGTTGCTGCCATTTGCTGGGCAGAATCTGGATACAGACCAGAAAAAGTCAAGGAGGTACATCATGAAGCTCCACTCCAGGTATTCCTCCTTGATACAGTCGGCAGATAGAGAAAGCTTTCACGCCATAGTGGATATGGCCAGGAGGATGGAGGCAAGTGCTATCATCGAAGGGAGAGTAAAACAGTCAGTGGCACAGCCTTCTGGTTCTAAGACTCCAGGCTCTTCATCTTTGAGTGCAGCTGCTTCAGGCAGTAAAAAGTGGGACAGAGGCCCCAAGAAGTCAAAGAAGAACAAGTTTTGGAGCAAGATTAAGTCAGGTCTGGGATTAGGCAGTGGCTCGAGCTCAGGTGCAGATAATGCGGTGTGTGCTAGGTGTGGTAAGCCACACTGGGGAGTATGCCGGTTTGGGACCACAGCCTGCTACAGATGTGGGCAACAGGGACATATGTCACGGGAGTGTCCTAGAGCAGCTCCTACAGCACAGCCTCAGCAGACAGCTTCAGGCAGTGTGGCACAGCCAACAGCTCCAGCCATGACTCAGGCCAGTGGCAGAGGCAGAGGGAGAGGGTCAGCTTCTTCCTCAGCAGGGTTCAGAGGTGAAGGTCCATCAGCTCCAGCCAGGATCTTCACCATGACACAGCAGGAGGCTAACACATCCAACACCGTGGTGTCAGGTAATCTCATCATTGGGTGTTCCGATGTGTATGCATTAATGGACCCGGGTGCATCTCATTCTTTTATTGCACCGAGAGCCGTACAGAGGTTAGGGTTGATGGTCTCTGGTTTAGAGTGTCCCCTATGGGTCAGTGGACCCAAGTGTGACCCGACAGTTGCAGAGTCAGTCTGCCAGTGTAGTCCAGTTTTTATAGAGGGAAGATGCTTATCCGCCGACCTTGTGGTTCTAGATTTGACAGACTTTGACGTCATTCTAGGGATGGATTGGCTATCTACCCATGGTGCTACCTTGGACTGCAGAGACAAGGAAGTTAAGTTCAGATGTCAGGATGGGTCAGAGGTCGTCTTCAGAGGAGACAAAAGGGGTACACCTAGAGGTCTGATATCAGCTCTTCAGGCTCGTAGGTTGCTTAGGAGGGGATGTCAGGGGTACTTAGCTCATGTGAGAGAGCTAGACAGTCAGGTTAGAGAGCCCGCCTCAGTGCCAGTAGTCAGAGAATTCTTAGATGTTTTCCCAGACGAGCTTCCAGGACTACCACCTGCAAGGGAGATAGAGTTTGAAATAGAGCTGATGCCTGGAACTAGGCCTATCTCTATCCCTCCCTACAGGATGGCACCAGCAGAGTTGAAGGAGCTTAAGGAACAGTTGCAAGAACTGGTGGATAAGGGTTTCATCCGACCGAGTACCTCACCTTGGGGTGCTCCAGTACTCTTTGTGAAGAAAAAGGATGGATCCCTCAGGCTTTGTATCGACTACAGGCAGTTGAACAAAGTCACCATCAAGAATAAGTACCCGTTGCCAAGGATCGACGATCTATTCGACCAGCTAGCAGGAGCGGGTTGTTTCTCCAAAATAGATCTGAGATCTGGGTACCATCAGCTGAGGATAAGAGAAGAAGATGTGCCGAAGACAGCCTTTAGGACCAGATATGGGCATTTTGAGTTCCTTGTGATGCCGTTCGGGTTAACCAACGCCCCTGCAGCATTCATGGATCTCATGAACAGAGTGTTTAGACAGTACCTGGATCACTTCGTTATTGTCTTTATAGATGATATCCTAGTGTACTCCCGGAATGCAGAGGAGCATGCCCATCATCTGAGGATAGTTCTGCAGACCTTGAGGGAACATGGCTTGTATGCCAAGTTCTCCAAGTGTGAGTTCTGGTTAAGGAGCATCTCATTCTTGGGGCATATTGTGTCAGAGAATGGAGTAGAGGTGGACCCCAAGAAAGTTGAAGCTGTGACCAACTGGCCTAGACCCACTACAGTGACAGAGATCAGAAGTTTCTTGGGTTTGGCTGGTTACTACAGGAGGTTCGTTCAGGACTTCTCAAAGATTGCAGCTCCTTTGACCAGATTAACCGGAAAGAATCAGAAGTTCATATGGACCGATCAGTGCCAAGAGAGTTTTGAAGAGCTTAAGAAGAGGTTGACTTCAGCACCGGTGTTAGCTCTGCCAAACAGCAATGAGGATTTCACAGTGTTCTGTGATGCGTCCAGAGTAGGTGTGGGTTGTGTGCTAATGCAGAATGGAAGGGTGATAGCTTATGCTTCTAGACAGCTGAAGAGGCATGAGTTGAATTACCCCACACACGACCTTGAGATGGCAGCAGTAATCTTTGCACTCAAGATGTGGAGGCATTACCTCTATGGGGTAAAATGTGAGATCTTCACAGATCATAAGAGTCTGCAACACATCTTGAGCCAGAGAGAGCTGAATTTGAGGCAGAGGAGATGGGTAGAGCTGCTCAGTGACTATGATTGCAAGATACAGTACCATCCGGGTAAGGCTAATGTAGTGGCTGACGCCTTAAGCCGGAAATCACTTGGCAGCCTATCCCACATCATAGCAGAGAGGAGACCAGTGGTGAAGGAGTTTTACAAGCTCATGGAGGAAGGTCTACAGTTGGAGTTGTCTGGTACATGTGCTTTAATAGCCCAGATGAAAGTGACACCTGTGTTTCTGGAGCAGGTGGCTCAGAAACAGCATGAGGACCCAGAGTTAGTAAAGATTGCCAGGACTGTTCAGTCAGGCAAAGATAGTGAGTTCAGATTTGATGATAAGGGGATCCTCCGTTATGGGAACAGACTATGTGTACCAGATGACATCGGGTTAAAAGGAGACATTATGAGAGAGGCTCATAATGCAAGATACATCATTCACCCTGGAGCCACCAAGATGTATCAAGACCTGAAGAGGGTGTATTGGTGGCCAGCTATGAAGAGAGAAGTGGCACAGTTTGTGTCAGCCTGCGAAGTATGTCAGAGGGTGAAGCTGGAACATCAGAAGCCGGCTGGAATGCTTAACCCACTACCGATTCCAGAGTGGAAATGGGAGAATATCGCCATGGATTTTGTAGTGGGGTTACCGGCAACATCCAACAGATTAGACTCCATATGGGTGATAGTGGACAGACTCACTAAATCTGCTCACTTCATTCCTGTTAGGAGCAACTACTCTGTGGATAAATTGGCGCAGGTGTACGTGGATGAGATAGTAAGGCTGCATGGGGTGCCTGTTTCGATAGTGTCAGATAGAGGGCCCCAGTTCACCTCCAGGTTCTGGCGGAGTCTGCAGAGTGCTATGGGTACCAGGCTAGATTTCAGTACTGCCTTCCATCCCCAGACTGATGGCCAGTCAGAGAGGACCATCCAAACAATAGAGGACATGCTCAGGATGTGTGTGCTAGATTTTGGCGGTTCTTGGAGGCAGCATCTACCTTTGGTGGAGTTCGCCTACAATAACAGCTATCATGCTAGCATAGGGATGGCTCCATACGAAGCTTTGTATGGGAGGAAATGCAGGTCACCTGTTTGCTGGGAAGAAGTTGGAGAGAGGTCCTTAGCAGGGCCTGAGCTTGTAGAGATCACCAGCAGGGTGGTGCCCATGATCAGAGAAAGGATCAAAACTGCTACTAGCAGGCAGAAGAGTTATGCAGACATCCGCAGGAAACAGGTAGAGTTTCAGGAGGGGGATCTAGTATTGCTCAGGGTGTCTCCAATGAAAGGAGTGGTTCGGTTTGGTAAGAAGGGTAAGCTAGCTCCACGGTACATCGGACCCTTCGAAGTCTTGCAAAAGATTGGGAGTGTATCGTACAAGCTGGACTTGCCTACTTCCATGGAGAGAATCCATCCGGTTTTCCATGTTTCTATGTTACGGAAGTTCGTGTCAGATCCGAGCAAGGTTCTTAGTGAGCCTGATGTGGAGATCCAAGAGGATCTCACTTATGTAGAACAGCCAGTACGGATTCTTGACACACAGATAAGAAAGTTGAGGAACAAGGAAATCCCGATGGTGAAAGTCCTTTGGAACCACCACAATATGGAGGAGTGCACCTGGGAGACACGGGAGTCTATGCTCCAGCAATATCCCCATCTCTTTTAAGGTTAGTCCCTGTGTGTTTTATGGGTTTTGTATGTTATGATTGTTGTGTATGCTATGCATGTACTAGTTGAGGAACATTCGGGGACGAATGTTCTTAAGGGGGGGAGAATGTAATACCCGGCTAGACTCCGGTATCGGAATTCCTACCGTCCGGTGGAATCTCGGATGTCGGAAACCTCTAGAAGGGTAAAAGTATGTTTTCATGAAATGTTTTCATGTTTTAATGATTTTAAATACGATTTTAAAAGAGTTTTTGCATGAAAATTCTTTAAGGAAAAACCCAGGTTCGGCCGCCGAAAGACAAGTTCGGCCGCCGAACATGCATGTGATTAGGAGGCACGTTAGGCCCCCGAAAGCATGAGTGAGGGAAGTGCAGGTTCGGCCGCCGAACCTCATGTTCGGCCGCCGAACATTGCATGGATGCGGAGGCACATTCGGCCCCCGAACGTGGCCTGGCCAGCCACTATAAAAAAGGGTCCCTTTGGTCCGCACGGGCGAGCTTTTTCTCCCCCATTGTCGGCCAAGGTGAGTCTCCACCGCTCCTCCCTCAATCTTGAGTGTTTTCTTTAGATCTTTCATGGTTTTCACGGGTTTTAACTTCTATTTTGAAGATTTTCAAAGTTTTGAGCAAGTTTTGAGCTTGGAGACCCAAGGAGCTAAATCTCTCCCAACTCCAAGTTAGATCGCCTCTACTCTCGATCTTCAAGAGGTAAGAGTCGATTTCTGAGTTACATTATATTTTAAACAAGTTTTATGCAAGATTTTTGGGTAGAAATGCATGTTAGGGTATATGTTGAACTTATGGGTCTTTGATGCTTTGATGAACAATGTGGCATGTTTGATGTGTGTTTGAAGTGTTGTAGATGGGGTATATGCATGTTTGAGGCCCCTAGGAACTTGTATGCATGCTTTGGTTGAAAAATATGCATGTTTGGATGGTTTGGAGGCGAAATGTGCAAAGGGAGCCAAGTTTCTGCCCTTTGGCAGAAACCAGGTTCGGCAGCCGAAGGTACTTTCGGCCGCCGAACATGGCTGGGGAGGCAGGCCTTTCGGCTGCCGAAGTTGCCCCCGAAAAGAGACTTTCGTCTCTGACTGGCACTTTCGGCCGCCGAAGGTGCCGCCGAACCTACTTGAGTTTCGTCTCTGTCCGGGACTTTCGGCCGCCGAAGGTGCCGCCGAAAGTGCCCTGTTCAGCCATTTCATGCATATTTTCATGTGATGTTTTCATGATATTTTAGGGGGTTTTTGGGGAATATAGTAGAGCTATGTTTATGTATGTTTGGTCCCTCATTGGAGTCCACCTGTGTAGGTTTGGACCCGAGGAACCGAGGACCCCAGCAGTGAGTCAGCTGCTGCAGAGTATTGTCAGAGCTAGCCAGAGGTGAGTAGAATAAACTCTTAAGATTTTAAATTAATGAAATATTAATTTTGAGCATGTTCATGCATCACGATTGCCATGAGATATTTTTAGGATGTTGCATTAGAATTCACGAATATGTTGCATTGCATATTATGTTGTTGATGTGGGTAAATGCTGGATGATCCACTAGTCCTTGATATGGAAGTCCAGGGAGCCTTTGACTACGCCCTTGGCACTAGAAAATGGAAGACCAGGGAGCCTTTGACTACGCCCTTGGCACTATGGAACACCAAGACCAAGTGCCTGATAAGGCCTTGGGGCAGTGTAAGTAATGCTATGTTTAATGGAAGACCAGTGAGCCTCTGACTACGCCGCTGGCATCAGGTATGACGATGGGACTAGTTGGTGACAGGTTTACCTTTGATGTGATATGTTTGTGATGTGTTGCATTTCAGGTAAGCATGAAATAAAATATAATGTTTTTCACTATTCTGCTCACTGGGCATTTAGCTCACCCCTCTCCCCTAACCCCCAGGTTTGCAGGTACGGGATAGATAGAGAAGGCGAGAAGAGAAAAAGTCATATGTATGTAATAGTTAGTTTGTGGACATGACAATTGTATTATGATGAAATGTAAAAATATTTAGGATGTTATGTAATGAGGTTATTGAGGATAGAGTTGTGCTTGACCATAATATATTGTTAATCCCTTTTGTATATACATGATCTTATGTTATGATGTTTATGTAAACTAACTCAACACAGGTTGTTTTGCCTTTAAGGCTTGATGAGATCCCACAGAGGGACTATGTTATGTATATGTTCAGAGTATGCACAGGTTGAGTTAGTTGATGAGAGTATGTATGAAGAAAAGTTTTAATTTTTATGCATGTTGTTGATCATGTATGGGATTATACAGGTTTACAGGTTATATGTCAGGCTTGCTACGGGTCCCGGCGGCCTTACGCCGATCTGGATCCTAGTGCCGGTAGCGGACCGAATTTCCGGGGCGTTACAACCATACAGATTCTCCGATGCTTGAGGGGCGCTGCTCTGCAACCGAGTTGGATGGCCCTGAATCGTGTCTCATCCGACGTAATGCCTTATCCGACTTGAAATGTTAGCCAGACCTCGCCTATTTTTTATTTATTAATTCTCTCCCTAACTTGCTAACCTAGAATTTTACAGCCGACCTCACAACTTCAACAAATATATATATACTTCTCATTCTTTTTTCCTTTTACAAAAAAGATTAAAATCTACACTCACTCAGAGACAAGCATTTCGATCTGAAGTTTCACCTCGTCAGATCTCAAAGAAAAAGTTAGTAGTAATAAAATTCAATAAATGTTAAAATAAACAACGAGGGTAGGAAAATGAAGATTAAAAGGCTGTCAAGATATTCTTAAACCAGCTGGGTCTTTCTTTTCAGCTGGGTTACTGTAAATCTCCAGCTTTCTTTTTCGCATAAGCTTTCATACCTCCATGTGGATCTCAATGGGTTTTGGAAGTGAAAACTCCGGTGATGAAAAGATCTCCTTCGTTTCCTACAGACGGCGCCATTTGATAAATATTTTCCTCTTCCTGGTCCATGATAGATCTGGTTTTCTTCTGGGTCCTTTCTTGTTGGGCTCCCTGATGGGTGTCTCCATGTTCTACCTGATGAAAGGATCTGTAAAATAAGAAAGAATGGTCAGGGGTCTACCGGGGGTGCCCCGGCAGAGGCCCTCCGACGCTCAAGTCAGATTTTATGGCTCAGAGTAGTATATTTAGGCAAGGGTTACAGAAAGAATAAAAATGGTGTCCAGGAAGGAGAAAGAAGAAGAAGAGAGGAGCCCCCTCTGTGTGGCCTTTACCGTGATATATATATCTGTCTCTCTGCCACAATGCTAGTTGTCTTCTGCCGCCTAGCTCCGTATGTACGGATGTGTCAGGCGCCTGCTCCATGCGTAACGGCCATTAATTCTCCTCTGATACGTATGATTCTCCTCTGATACGCATGCGGAAGGACCTACCAGCGGGGCATCTTGGTCATTTTTCCCTTTCCGGACTGGGTTGAATGGTAGGGCTGAAGTTGAGCCTGGTGAGGGCCTGATTACTAGGCCGAGAGGTTTGGGCCGGCTTGATTGAGGAGTCTAGGCGGAGTCCGGCCCTGTGACTGAGCGGGCTGGACCTGGCTCTCGAGGGGAATATTGAAGCTTTCGGATCATGGACTGTTTTCATGGGCCTGACCTTTATACCGGGGTGAAGAAATCCAGCGATCATCAAGAACTATCCAAGATTTAGCTTAATGTCTCATCTTAAAGAAAATTAAAAATTTTAAAATGCATGGATTAATATTTGAAAATCCGTCTTACATGCAATAAACATAAAATTAACAGTCAGTTCTAACTCAGCACTCTCTAACAAGACATGAATTTCTCCGACAAGACGTAAAGAACATCATATCTACTTGGTTTTGCCCTGTAAATATAAAAGTGAGTCTAATATCATGACATACAAGGAGTCTAGATGGTGTATAAATATTTAAATGGAAGGGAGCTTATATTACGTAAGAGGGGCACCGCCCTAATCGTTATCGACAGTGATCCCTTGTAATAAAGCACATTTATTTGGGAATCGCCACTCCATACGTTGACGTTTTAATGGGCCCCCAAATCCACTTCGCCGATTCTTCTAACAATGACCACCTCCATCTCGAGCCTCTATCTTCAACCCGTGGACAGATTTTCTCCACGTTGCATATTTTCATTGGTGAATGCATTTGGGTATCCAAATGAATCATGCCCTTCCCATGCATCCATACCAAAATTTATCCGTTAAAGGCAATAAACTTTAATCACCCGGCAGAAATTTGAACATTTCAAATCGGATAAGGCTGTAAAGATCTTAACCCTTGTATTTATTAATTACTAAATTAAATAACTGATAATAGGGTACGTGCTGAGTTCCTTTATTGCGTAAAATGAATCATGATTGAGAGGGAAGGAGAAGGAATCTCTAGGTGCAAGTAGCAGCAGTACCCAGCAGCCGAAGCCAAATAGTTGTCGAGTTGGGCAAGAAAATCATCTAATTAGCGACACGTTTGGAAAAATTACAAAACTAGCAAAACGTTAAAATGGATCGACTTTTCATGACTGCGCCATACTGGTTAAAGCAAGTGCTTGCCCCTCCTCTCATGCCTGATCCAAGTGATGAGTGCAGACTTACAAGTCCCACGTCTCCATCTATCTAATTTACCCCTTGAAATTATTAATATTATATTTTAATTTCAGTAATATTTATGAAATTCCAGTTCATTTAAGATTAGTTGAATAAAAGAAAAGAAAAGAAAAAACACCATTATCGTAGTGTGCATTATACTCAAAGCTGTTGGAGTATAATCTTCGTCCCATTTGACTTCATTTTTAAGTAATCCTCTACATGCATGATCAAGTGGGCCAAAGATCAGTTAAATTATATATCATCATGTTCTCAATTTTTTTCATTTTTGATATTTAACTAACTTCACACTCAAATCACGATAAATAAAAAATTAATTATATTGCAGTGTATAAATACACGGGCCACCAATCTCTTAACTTATTAATTTCAACAAACCTTATATTTGTTTTAATACCCAACTCTCCGTATAAATACTGATAACGGTTGGATCTCATTCACTTTAAATTAAATCAAAATTAAAAAAAAAATTGACTCAAAGTCTACAAAATTCTTTAAGCTGAACAGTTTAATTTTTTAAATCTCAATCTAGAAATATGAAACAGACGGATCACATGTGAGCTCAAGTCCATGATAAGAAATTCAATCCAATAATTTGACATGATGAAAAATGATAAATCCAATCACTTTTATAATTATATTCGCATACGCGTCAAAAATAAATTAACTGATCGTCTGATATAAAAAAACAAATGACATTATAATAAAAAAATTATTAAATGTCTGACAAATAAAAATGAATAATAAGAGAAAAATATTTTATTTTATAAATAAATTTACACAAATACTGTAAACTCGATATTCTAAATATCATAATATCAAATATAATTTTACTTTTCAATATTTCCAAATGAATATTCATTCCACATTTTATCAAAATCAAAATTATTGGACGTCAAGCTATTACGGAGCATTATCCAAAATTTAGAAAATTCCCAAAATTTCAAACTCTGATCGGGACGACTTTCTTGTTTATTTACACTTTTTTTACTAAGATATCCTTAATGTTTTCCTGGTATAATAAAAATATAAAATAATAGAAGGAAAAAAAATAAAGATGAAAAGACGTGAAATTGGATACTGAGGCTTAAACAAGAAAAGGGGATCATACAACCGGAGCAGAATACACAAATCACACACCCTTTGATGATAGTGGTGGAGAAAAGATCAACGGTCATTCATTAAACAAAGGGATAAATAACTACCCTCAAAAGATAAAAATAAAAACACCAAAGCTAGAAAGCCGAGTCACCCCATCATCCATGCACCAGTACCGCCGGTTTAGTAGTCAGTGGTGGGAAGCTGCTCATGGGTGTTGTGTCCGATGAAGATGAACTCGTATATGAGCCCAGCAAGCCCGCCACCGATGAGTGGCCCAGCCCAGTACACCCAGTGGTTTTCCCAGCTCCAGCTAACCAAAGCTGGTCCAAACGACACCGCTGGGTTCATCGATGCTCCGTCGAATGCTCCTCCCGCCAAAATGTTTGCTCCTACAATGAAACCAATTGCGAGAGGTGCGATAATTCCCAAACTCCCCTTCTTTGGATCAATGGCTGTGGCGTACACTGTGTACACTAGTCCAAAGGTCATCACGATCTCCAAAACGAACGCGTTCCAAACACCAACACCGGAAGAGAGTGCGAAACCAGCGGTGGCCTGCGTAGCACCATATCAAAATTCAAATCAGTTATAACTGACCAATAACGTATGGGATCAATTATGGAGTATTTTAAAGCGTTAATTAATTACCATGCCGCCGGTGCTCAACTTAAGAAGCAAGCAAGCGACGGTGGAGCCGAGGAGCTGAGCAATCCAGTAGAGGATTCCACGGAGGAGAGTGATGTTTCCACCGACGAAGGCGCCGAAGGTAACAGCAGGATTGACATGACCACCTGAGATGTTGGCGCCGACGGAAACAGCGACAAATAGTGCAAAAGCGTGGGCGATGGATGCAGCAATGAGACCAGAAGGTGTATTTGCAGCGTTTTTTGTTAGCTTGCTAAAGGCCATACCAGAGCCTTCTCCGGCGAAGACGAAAATAAGAGTGGAGATGAACTCAGCCAGAGCCGCCTTCAAGGCGTCTGGATGAGTTGCCTCCTGGGGATGGCCAACGGCGATATTTCTGATCGGCATCTTCCTCTTGGATTGTTGAAGATCAAACGGAGGAAAACCAAGCTATGATAACTCTGTAGAGCTCGCTGGAGAGTGCTCAGTCTGTGCAAAGCACTGGTCTCCACTTCTCAACTTATATCGAAAGAGTGGTCCAGGGGAACCTGCATTATCCAGTTTCCGGTGGAAATTTTCATGACGCAGTATAACATTTTGGAAGGCGATTGGTGGACGGGGTGTAAAAACCGATTTAAGGAATTTATCTTTAATTTGTAAAATACGGCCTGAACCCGACTACCAGTCAGCCAGAGATTATTCTCTCTGCACTGTGATGGCATCAAATGATAAAAATAAATATATATGCAATTATAATGGTTACTTAAAAAAACGAAAACATATTTATTTTTTTAAAATTAATATTATTTTATTATCAACTTGACATTTTATATAAATTTATTTCACATGGTACTACTGTGTGGAATTTTTTTTAATATAATAATTAAATTTTTTATTTAAAAAATTTATTATAATATTTTCTTTAATCTGATTTTATTTAAAATCATAAATGATTTATTAGCGTTAGAATAATTTTCTCATTGAAAATATTAGAGATATTTAATTAATATTTATTTAATTCTTAATATTTTGATTTTGTAATGTTTTTAACATTTTTAGCTAGCTAATTTTTGGGGAAAAAAAAATAAGAAAAAAGCTAGATAATTAAACTACATAAAATAGAAGGATAATAATAGAAGATGAAGAGCATAGCCGTTCATCTGTTGAAACGTTTTAATAGGGACACGTAACTTTTGGCTGATGTGGATTATTTTGTCTGCAGTGCTTGATCTGGAAAGATCGAAACTGTGTATGAAAAATATAAAAATTATTTATTTTGGCACTTTTTTTATCTGAAATTTTATTTTGGCAATTTGATCAAAAAATCATATTTCTTACTAGAAATTAAAGATAAACAGTGTTTAACCCTCATAAATTTAATTTGATAATAAATAAATAAATTTAAAAAATTTTAAATTTTATTTTTTAATTTTAATTTTTATTTTAAAAAAGTGAATAAATATTGCGTTTTAAAATTCTGCCTTTGTGGTCCTTTTAGATATTAATAAATAAATAATTAATTATAATTATAGTAGTTTTTACAATTAATTACAGTAAAAAAATTTCCAGATGGTTTTAGATTTACCATTTTTTAAAAATATTTTTTTTTAAATTTTAGGGAAAATTACTTTGTAGTCCCTCAGGTTTAACGTAATTAACACTTCTGTCCCTCTATTTTGGCGACCCAACACTTAAGTCCCTCACTTTCTCTTCCGTCCAATTTCGCAGTCCTTCCGTTCAAAATAGCCGTTTGGGACACGTGAATTGACAAAATTAACCCTCTTCTTCTTCTTCTTCTTCTTCTTCTTCTTCTTCTTCTTCTTCTTCTTCTTCTTCTTCTTCTTCTTCTTCCTACCCAGCAACTTCTTCTTCTTCTTCTTCTTCTTCTTCTTCTTCTTCTTCTTCTTCTTTCTTCTTCTTCTTCTTCTTCTTCTTCTTCCTCCTACCCAGCAACTTTTTCTTCTTCTTCTTCTTCTTCTTCTTCTTTCTTCTTCTTCTTCTTCTTCTTCTTCCTCCTACCCAGCAACTTTTTCTTCTTCTTCTTCTTCTTCCTACCCAGCAAATCTTTCTTCTTCTTCTTCTTCTTCTTCTTCTTCCTACCCAGCAACTTTTTCTTCTTCTTCCTACCCAGCAACTTCTTCTTCTTCTTCTTCTTCTTCTTCTTCTTCTTCTTCTTCTTCTTCTTCTTCTTCTTCTTCTTCTTCTTCTTCTTCTGCAACGGGAGAAAGCATGAAAGAGAAAAAAAAAAAAAGGAATTTCACATTAAGAAAAGGGTATTTCTGGAAAAATTATCACCTCTCACTTTTGACTCTTTGACCAAACGGTTTAAATGAACGGAAGGACTACGAAATTGGACGGAAGAGAAAGTGAGGGACTTAAGTGTTGGGTCGCCAAAATAGAGGGACAGAAGTGTTAATTACGTTAAACCTGAGGGACTAAGAAGTAATTTTCCCTAAATTTTATAATGAAGATGCATTAAATTTAAATAAAATTTCATAATTCATTCATCTAAATATATTTAACATTAATTGTAATAATAATATCAAAATAAACTCTATATTTTCTTTAAAAATATTTATGGAGTCTCCCTTCTCTGTATATCTTTAAAAAAAAAAAAAAGAAAATATTTCAAGTTTGAAATTACAGGAAAAAATATACTTTCACTTCTTTCTTTTCTTTGGAAATAATTAAGTAGAGTGAGATAAATAAAATAAAGATATATGAAGTTGCCAAAAAGCTTACAACTTTTTGAGATGAAAGTCTTTATGCAAGCCAGGGATTGAAGCAGTAATAAATTTATATATAGAAATTTTAATAAAATTTTCAAAATTTATTTTTGAAAAGAGAAAATTAATTTTTTAAAATATTCTAAAGGTTAGAATTTATTTTAAATAAATTTAATTTTGTAAATTTAAAGTGATAATAGCAGTGTAAAATAAACCAATTGGATTAAAAAAAGGACATTGAACAGATCTTATATGGATTGAAAGTGAGTCATTTTTTTGACTTGATTATGAAAAGACAAAGGAGAATCTAGCTCTCTTTGTCCTTGTCTTGGATTTTAATAACATTAGCACACAGTTTTCTCATTACTATGCATTCATTCCTTTGTCATATTGCAAATTATGATAATTATGGATATTCATCATAATAATTATGCTTCATTTTAATTTGAGATTCAAGTTAATTATTTATTTATTAGCTATTTTGTTATAAAATTAAATTTAACAGTTAAAAAATAATTTAATAATTAAGAGTATGTTTGTTTCATTGGAAAATATTTTATAAGAAAATATTTTTCATGTTTGGAACATTTAAAAAAATTTAATCAATAAAAAATACTTTCTTAATAAAAAGAAAAAAAATTAATTCTTACATTTTAAAATTTTTATTAATATTTTTATATATAATTTTAAAATATTTAAAAAAATTAAAATAAAAATAAAATAAAATAATATTATAATAATAAATTTATATATTATTATAATTTAAAAAATAAAATAATTTTAGGATAATAAAAATTATAAAAAAATGGAATATAAATTGCATTAAATGGGAATAAGAAGTATCATTAATGTAACCCGGTTAATATTTTATTATTTTGATTTCCAGTTTTAATTAAAATATATAATAAACTATTCAAAATGTGTTTTAAATTTGATTTTTATTGATGTTCTCGTATTTATAGAAAATAGGATTTATAAAAATATATTTAAGTTTAATTTGAAGGTCATGTGTTTTCTTTTATTTTTTTTTATTTTTTTAATAATGTATAATTATAATTTTATTATAATATTACTTATTTTTATTACGTAATTTTATACATACAGATGTACTTATTAATTCATATTTATCAAATGATAATTCATATTTATCAAATTATCATTTAATTTTTTTAATATTGAATCTGTTGTCTTATTTTTCATCATTTATCGTATTAAAATCTATTTTTTTTTGAATTCAGTCTCAATTCGAATAAAAAAAATAAAGAAAATTATAATATAATTATATAATGTTAACTGACAGTATTTTTTATTAATAATATATGTGAAATATTTTAAGTTTATTATTCTACATTTTTAATTTATTAATTTAATAAAATATTAAGTTTACACATCTATATCATTTTTTGAAAAAAAAGTTTATATGCATTATCTCCATTTCATGATTTACGAAAAGAATACAGCATGTTACTCGGCCAGACTGTAGGTGGTGATTGGTTGAGGCATCATAAATAACAAACCAGCAATTGACAGCTGTATCCTTCGGCTTCAGTTAGTGGTGGGCACCATCACATGAAACGTGGGACCCAATTGGTTCTTTCCCATCTACACTCATGTCCGGAGTCAAACCAATAATTTATGTTTATTATTGACCCTTTTTGTCTCGATATAAATAAGCTAATTAAGATTTAAGGCAGTCTAATTATTCTTTGTTCACATTATAAAATGTAAAAAAATAAATTAAATATCGATTTTAATCCTTCTTTATCACTGGTGGGCCTCTCATATCCGAATTAAAATTTAATTTTAGAGAAAAAACAAGCAACTCAAAACTTATTAGATTTTATTGAGTAAATCAACTCATTACGTGTCATTCAATCAACTCATTACGTGTCATTCAATCAGCTGTCTGTGGCTAAAACAGATCGAACTAATCAAGAGTTTAGACCTAACAAATGAGAGTCTAATTCATTTGATGTGATGTGAATTAAATAGTCGTTTGAACAAAGAGATATACCTATACATACAGATCTGTATGATAAAAACAAACATATAACACTGTAATAAGATAGTAGTTATGCGTCATTAAAAAATAATAAAAAAAATAAAGAGAAATATATGATTATCAGATCAAATTTATACATTCTGTAATTTTATTTTCTCTTAATCTCATAATATCACTTTTTATTTATTTATTATAATATATTCATATTTGTGATAAAGAAATTAGATTATACGATTGATCCAAAATAGCTTCATTTATACCTTGGATTCCTAAGATGAGAAAAAAAAAAAAAAAAAAAAAACCAATGGTTGTTAAGTTAGTAAAACTGAGCAATGTGTAGTTGCAACTATTGGGCCTAAGAACAGAAAGAGGTTTGAGCAATTTGGGCCTTCACCACCGGATTTTTAGTCAACGAAACTTGACTATATTGAGTTCTGTCTTTGCATCTTTTACATTTCAATTTTATGTTGATAGTTTAAAATATTAACATGACATGTATTTTATCAAAAAAATTTAAAACTACTGAACAAAATTTAATCATTTTATGCAATAAATCATTATTTTTTGTCAATAACTTTCATTATATGTAGAGAGAGATAGGAAAAGTAAGTGGGAAGTCTAAAATCCTCTTTTCTCATTATTTAGTAAGATTAAATACAAAAATTAACTGTTGAGAGAAACTGATTAACTTTAAATTGAATGAAAAACTAAATTAAACACCCTCATAAGTTTTCAAAAGACTTTTAGTATTTTCTTTAGTGTTTGATGGGTAGAGTTACATGATTAGGTGCTTAATTAATTTTTATCAATGTATTTATCCTGGATTATTGGAGACAAGTAGCTAGGTTGTCCATTTTGTCATCAAATTAAGCACTATTAAGTGGAATTTAATAGCATGACACATATACATAGTTGTCAAAAAAAAAAAAATATTCAAGTGGAGAAACTTAAGACCCTATAAAGCATTGACTCTCACTCCAAGCTGTGTCCAATCTTGTCTGTTGTTATCAATATGATGAAAAATTAAATGAATGATGATAGAATTAGGGGTGTAAACGAATCGAGTCGAATCGAATTTTAAAGAGTTCAAATTTGATTCGTTAAAATTTTTTTGAGTTCGAACTGAATTCGAGTTTTACTCATTTCGAACTGGAGTCGAGTATTAAGAAGTTTAAACTTGGCTCGTTTAGCAAACGAGCTTAGACGAGTTGAGCTTTTATCGAGTTTAGTCTCGAATAGTTTACGAGTAGTTTAATTTATTTACATGTATAATGAGTTTTAGTTTAAAACTAATAAGTTTAAAACTAAAATAATTTTAGTTAAATAAGTATATCTACAAATTAGCTTGTAAATTTATAAAGATGAATTTTTAAATTTTAATGATACAAATATATGCAAGTTTAAGAGTTTAACTAAATTATATAGAACTGAATTTTAGAAAATTTAGGTTTGACTCATGAAAGTATATGCAGAGTTTGAATTTATTTATCTTATGATAATAATCTGAGTTTACTTAAGGAGACTGTTTACGAGTCTATTCGCGAGTCTGCTTATGAATTTAGAAACAAGTTGAACTCACGAGTCTTAACGAGCCGAACACTATGGAGTTCAAGTTTGACTCGTTTACCAAATGAGACTAAAAATTAAGATCGAATTTGACTCATTTAGAAATCGAGTCGAGCGAGATCGGATTTTTATCAAACCGAATCTCGAGTAGCTCACGAACGATTTGGTTCATTTACACCCGTAAATAGAATATATAAGTTATCAATTTTCAACCTTCACGAATTTAATTCAGTTGGTAAATGTATTAAGTTGAATATTAAGAATTTTTAATTTTAATTTTCAATTCTAATTTTTATAAAAAAAATATTAATTTTTAATATCAAAATCATTTTCTTTTAGACACCATTATAATATTTTTAAAAAACAATTAGATAAATCTGATCCATCATCAACCTAAAAACATAAGTTAATATTTTTAATTAATAGAATAAAAAGTAGATGGTGCATTTGAAGACAAGAAAAGCAAGTGGAGAAGTAGTAGTAGAAGAGTACTTGAATTGAGGAAGCAAGGAACAATATTATGTTTTTTTCATTAATTAAGAAGTTGTTAAGTTCTTGTGACCTACCAAACCCACAAAATAATTTTTTTTTTAATTATATGGGTAAATTTAATTTATTGAAATTGATGCTTTTCTTTGGGTTCCTAATGACTACAGCTGATGGATGCAAGCAATTACGTGCCTCTCACAAAGACACCAAATAATTCCATACGCTAAGAATCTCCTTATCCTTCTTAATACGTTCTTCTATACTTCCATTCTAACTATACTCTATCTAGTTGGAATTATAATTAATAAAATTATATATATATATATTTTTGAAGTTTACTATTAATTATAAATTATTAAATTAATTTACCTGGATTTTTGAGTCAAATAGCATGAAAGTTCAAAGCAACCTTCCACCACAAAGTTGGAAAGTAAAGAAAAGAATGTTACTTTTTTTTTTTTGCCCATTTAATTCTGTGTTTACTTTTTTGACTTTGACACAGAATGATTTTCCCCACCATTTTGCCTCCAATGCTATTTTTTAACTCAAAATTAAAAATTAAAAATTTAAAATTTAAAATTTCTTAAATTTATTTAAATATATTTATCATCGTAATAAATTTAAATGTGTGCATCGAATACTATTAGCAAAGAAATAATATGGTGATTAACATTTTTTTCTTTTTTACATCCGTTATAGAAAAAGAAAATCAAAGAGAAAAGGAAAAAAAGGTTGTCGCCATAATTCATGCATCCACCGAACTTCTAATAATTGGGAAAGGCAAAGCATAAACAAGCTAATGATCAAATAATTGGATGATATAAAGTCGGCGTGATTTTTGGGTCTTTGTCTTAATTTCCATTATGTTAATCTATGTGAATGTGAAGTTGTTGTGGGTCAACTCCACATCAACCTCTCTTATATATTTCTTCTTTTTCTATATATAATTTATGAAATTAAAATAAATATTAAGACATCAACTCTACTTGATTATCGATATTATCGAAAACTAATAAGAAAAACAAAATTTCTTATTATTGAAAGTGCATAAATTATCCGATATATTTTATAATTTTTTTTCTATAAATTAATTAAGATGATAAAATAATAACAGAAATTAACCATAAGCAAGAAAAGGGAAATAAAAGGAGTAAAAAAGGGTGTTAGAGAATCAACAAATTATGTGGTTCCAGGCTAGCAAACCAATCCCTCCAGAAAGGAATTGTTTAGAAAAAAGTAATGGGTTTGCTTCAAAGCCAGCCGAATCTCACTCCTTTCTTTTCCTCCTCATACTTCTTCCCCTTGCATCTTCATCTTTCTCATCTTTCTCCATATATCCATCTGTATCTTCTCCCTATTTATAAACTCTTAGTTAAACTTCCAAGATTGGAAAACCAAGCCAACCCAGCAAGAAAATAAATTCACCCACCTCATTCTACGCTTTAAAGCACCCATCTTTCTATCAAAACCTGCAAGTTTCTTCATTGTTTATGGATGCTCAACAAGTAATAATGGATTCTATCAAAGGCAAGCGCTCCAAGCGTCAACGTCTGCCGTCCCCTCTCAGGTTAGCCTTCACTTCTAGCTCTTCTAGTGCCGGAGATGGCGGTGTGGAAAGAGTCGACAATAATATGTCTTCTTCCACGTCTCCTAGCACCTCCATTGAATTTGCAGAAAGTACTGGTGGGGAAGAAGAAGACATGGCTAATTGCTTGATTCTTTTAGCTCAAGGTAGCGTCCACCATCAGAGTCCAAAATTATCTGAACCTCCGGCTGCGGTAGCTTTGAGTACTACTGCTGCTCCGGCTAATAAGGTCTCATCAGGGTCTTCGTACGTTTACCAGTGCAAAACTTGTAACCGGAGCTTTCCTTCGTTTCAAGCTCTTGGTGGACACAGAGCGAGCCATAAGAAGCCCAGTAATAAGGCTCACAATGAAGTGATAGAAGAAGTGGAAGATCGTCAACTTCTTAATGCTATGAGCACAAACCTTTCGTTGCAGATGCCAATGAATATCAAAACTAACAAGGTTCACGAGTGTTCTATATGTGGGGCTGAGTTCTCCTCCGGCCAGGCTTTAGGCGGTCATATGAGGAGGCATAGGGCGGCTTTTGCTACTTCTTCAACGACGACGAGGAGCTTGGTTACAAGTAGTCCTGAGTCTCAAGAATCCAAGAAGCCACGGAATAGTTTGCTGTTAGACCTTAATCTTCCTGCACCAGAGGATGATCTCAGAGAATCGAATCTTCGCTTTACCTCCAAGGAACAAGTTCTCGTCTTCTCTCCTTCTTCGTTGGTTGATTGCCATTACTGATAATATTACAGCGACAGATTCACCTTTTCTCCATCATTTTTTTTTAAAAGTTTTGTGGAATTATTTTACTCAAAACTGAATGTGAACTAATCATTAACGACTTTATGTATTTTCACTAATGTAATCCCATAGAATTGTCCATTCTTTTCAATTCTTAAATACACATATTTTAATAAAACTGTTGCATTTGACTCATTTGATTAAGTTCTCAGGGGCAAGAATCAAACACTTGTGAGATATGCATTGAATTATATCTTTTAGCATTCTAGAAATCTTTTAAACGAAAAGGGTTATCAGATAAACATTCAATCACTGCAAAAACAGGCTAACAACACAAATATTGCATCATTAAACTATTAACTCGATGTAAAAATTCTAAGTATAACCCAGTTGGAGTGAGGAGGAAACATGTGAGAAACTGAGGAAGGAAGAAAGATTAGCATGAGCTAAGCACCACCAATTTTCACAACGTAAAAGTGGTGGATTAGGTTCTGGTGTGTGTCATATGAAAGAAAGCTAAAGAAAAGCTAAATCTCTGACAGTGAGAGTCTGTTTCAGTAATAATAATAATGACAAAAGCCAATAAATAAACGGATGGCAAGCAAATTAAAGCCAGTAGTGAAGTAGTGTTGGCTAACTGCCTGCCTTCTTTTATCCAGTTTGTATTATACGACAATCCACCTTTAAACCATCCGTTATATTATGCTACTCTATTATTAGTTTATATTTATTTTAAAATATATATATGAAGAAAATAGGAAAAAAAAATATGTGCGCTGCTGGAACAGTGAGATTCATGTGTGGAAGCAGGTGAGTGGTCGTGTTGCTTGTTCCAGCAACAGCAAATGGCGCAATAGATTAATGTGGGGTGCCTGAAATTCCAAAGTTGTAAACTTTAGGAAGTGACAGCCAAGCCAAACGCATCTATAGACTATATAGACTTCTCGGATTCATTTTACACTTAAAATTTAGATGAATTTTTATGAAAATTATATATGATTTTTAATTTATTTTAACATTGTTTTTTATTAAAATTTGAAAAAATTCTTTCGTTCCATTTTAAAAGATTAGTAAAAAAAATGAATTAAATCAAAATTTTATGAACTTTTTTAATTTTGAAAAGTGGATATTTCCATAAACTCATCAAATCAAAACAAATGTGTCTTGGTTTGATATATCAAGGGTCGATTCCAATTTGAAATTGTCGGTTCAATATTATTTACGAATCAAATCAAAATCAAGCATGATTCTTAACATTCCAAAAATGGTTTTTTTTTGCCATTTTAAAGTAGCTCCGATTCTAATTAAGTACAAATTTTAGAGTCAATTCGGTTTTGATTAATAAAATTTAGAAGTTTAAATTTTGGATAATAATGATTTGAGATCCAAAAAATAGGGTTTACAAAGCGTTCTGTAAGCTTAAAACGAGAGGAGAGTGTTCCTCTCCCTTTTATCCTTTTCCACTGTCTGTCAGTGACGTGTAATGGCTCTACCGCCATTGGACCATCTGTCCCTGCCATCCTGATACGGTTGTACGAGAATATCAGATATTCTGCTTCATGCATAACGACCATTTAATTCTCCTCTGGCACGCATGCGGATGGTTCCACCAAATGGATTAGGCTGGCCACCTTCCTTCTTTCGGGCTGGGCTGGAAGATGAGATTAAGGCTGAACTTAGAGGCTTAGAGGAGGTCTGCTCATTGGGCCGGAAAAGGCAGGGCCGGCCTGATTGAGAAATCTACATAGGGCCCGGTCTTAAAACTGAGCGGGCTGGACCTGGCTCACGCTGGAGACTTAGAAGCCTTCTGGTTATAGGTTGTCATCGTGGGCCTGGCCTTGGTCCGGGGTAGTGAAATCCACCGGTCATCAATTGCCCCTTTATCTTCTCATCAGTCATTGCCCGAATGATGAGGGGGTAAATACCGAGAATCATTATGACCGCGCCGTCTAAGTACAGCTTGCCTTAGAACATCTTTTCACCTTATTGTCATTTCGAATTTCGAATTCTCTCCGTCTTCTCCAAGTTCTTGCTTTCCTCTGTTCTTCGTGCGCACTGCTATCTCCGTCTCCCTATCTTTATTTTCAAGGTACGCTTCTCTCTTCACTATGGAAGGCCCAAAGCTTCCTGAAGTCTTTAATCTAGAGTCTAGTATCACCCCTTCCAATCTGATAAACTTCTTCTCTCGAAAATATTTGGATACCCCTCTTTACCGTATCCGAGCTCTTTACCGGAATGAGAGGATCGTTCTTCCCGATCCTCCCCCTCCCGGTTTGATAGACCCACAGAAAGACCTTACCCTAGTCTTTTTTATTAAACAATGAGACTATGGCTTAACTTTTCCTTTCACTCCCTTCTTCACCGAGGTCTTCCAATACTTCAGGATAACCCCCCGAATGCTATCTCCTAACTCCATTTTATTTATGTGTTCTTTCGAGTCCATTTGTCTGAGCTGGGGGTTTGCGCCCACGGTGTGTCTGTTCATGACCTTTTTCCGTCTCGTCCGGGCAAGTCAGTGCTTTTACTACTTTGCCCCCCGTAGTGGTTTATCCATTTTCACGGGCTACAAGGACTCAATAAAGGGCTGGGTAGAGGGTTTTGTTGTGGTGGAGTTGAAAGAAGACCTAGGTTTGTCCTGGGGGGTAGAACTCGACTGGGAAGACGTCTCGTTGGGTTGCAACGACCTACCCCAGTTGAGCCTTACCGAGCAGGTAGGGTTTGTTCGACTGACTTCTGTCGAAAAGAAGTATGATGTCGAGAAGTGTATGTTTGTGTCCAATCTCCGGGATATCCAGGATGCGGGTACTCTATTTCATTTACCCGTTTTGCTTTATTTTTGTGATTTTTGTTGAGGATTGCTCTAACTTTGCCATGATTTTGGATCTTTGCAGCTTCTGAGGTGAAAATGGACCAAATCAAGCCTCCCAAGAATCTTATATTGTCCCGGGAGAGCATGAACGCTGCTCTGGATGCCCTCCTGGCTGGGCAATCCGTGGGGGAGGCTACTTAAAGGGTGGCTGAAGTCATTTCTTCTAGATCGGCTACCCGACCTCCTCCTCCTCCAGTCTCCTCTCGGGCTCCCAGACCGAGCTCCCGACATAGCAAGTCGTCCCGGCTATCCAGCCGCAGCAGATCAAGCTCGGCTCCTCAGCCTTCCCAAGCCCCCCGGTCTTGACGGGCTTCTAATGAGGGGACGGAAGAGGCTCTAGGGGTCATCTCTAAGCTGGTCGAAGGCACCGAGCTAGCGAGGACGGATCTTGTTGTTCCTTCTGAGGAGGTTCCTGAGGTGAGGCTTGAGGCCTCTGCCGCTGAAGAGAGGGCTCCAGAGAAAGGAATGGAGGTTATTCCGGCGGGCGAAGGTGCCTAGGAGGCCCCTCTCGGGGTTGCCCCTGCTTTTGAGGGAATGGGACCCAGTCCTGTTGATGGTGGGGGTGTCGCGGGGAAGGTCGGGGACAAGCGTCCTGCCCCCACCGAAGTGCCTGCCCTGGTTCTTCTCCCAAAGAAATCTCGGGCTTCTAGGAGACTGACTCCAGCTCTCCCTCCTCTCGAAAAGAAGAAAGATGCTCCCATGGTGCCCCTGTTGTCTGCTCCTGACAACGACATCTTGAACGCGGAGGATATTACTCACCAAACTCTGACAAGCGTTGTAGCGGAGATCTTACGGGAGCGGATGTTCGGTAGGATCACGGAGGCTTCGGACCCTCGTTTGCTTGCTCTGACTGGCCATTTGGCTGGTTTTACTCGAGAGCAGTCAGCATTTCGGTCTCGACCCCGAGGGGAGCTCGGAGATAGAATCAGGGAGATGCTCATGATGGTAAGTTGTCCCTTTTGTCTTCATTTTAGCTTTCTTGGTTTCTTTGTCTTAACGATTGTCTCTTTGTACTAGGTGATGGGCCTCTTTATGGAGGTGGACACTCGTGACCACTCTCTCCAGGAGTCTGTAGATCGCCGGATTGAGGAGGCACGCCTGGAGGAGAACCTTTCTGCAGCCAGCGACGCCAGGGGCAATCTCGCGGCTGCCCGAGAGCATTCTAGGTCCCTTCAGATAGAGCTACACACTGCGCTGGAGGCCCTCAAAAGGGTTGATGGGAGGACAGCTGAGGTGGAGGATCAGCGCGACAAAGCTTTAAAGCAGCTGTCCTCCTTGGAGGGGATCCAGCGAGAAAGGGATGAGGCCCTGAGTCAGAAGGATGAGGCCCGGCACCAACACCAGCACAAGCTACTGAAGGCAGATTTTGATGCCGTGCTGGCTCAAAAGGAGGAATCCCTAGCTCGGGACGTGGTTCTGGAGCAAGAGCTGAGCAAGCAAGTTGACAACGTTAAGGGCTTGACCTTGGCGGCGGAGGAGTCCAAACTTCAGAATCAACAACTCTGCCAACAAGTCAATGCTTTGGAGAAGAGGTGCTCAGCCTTGCTCGAGGACGCCAAGCTGGCTGAGGATAGAGTCCAGCTGGAGTGCGAGGAGCGTCTAAGAGAGTATAAGGATTCGGTCGAGCTAAAGAAGGAGATCCAGCAGGCCTGTGAAGCTCATCTTCAGAGCTATAAGGACTCTTCGGAGCTGAAGACCAAGATAGCTGAGGCCTGAGAAGAGCGACTTGCAGAGTTTAAAGCTTCTGGCGAAATGAAGACAGCCATATGGAATAAAAGCTTCCGCATGTTCGTCTCTAGATACAATCGTGGCCTGAGGACTGCCAGATATGCCCCTTCCACCCCGTTGGCTGAACTTCGAGCCGCTGAGGAAGACTCTGATGGCGAGGAGGTGCTCTACGGGGAGGACGATAGACCCCTACCCAAAGGAGCTTCTCGTACTGCAGCCGGGTCTTCTGAGGCGGCTGCCGAGCCGAGGCAGGAGGACGAAGATGCTGGGCCTCAAAGGGGCGAAGAAGTAGGGCCCCACGGGGGGGGGGAAATGGTACCTTTTGTAAATAGTAGCGTAGAAGATAACAATGTAGATATACCTAGGCATGTAAGTCCCTTAAGGACAGTTTTCCCTTCAGTAGAGTAGGTTGTAATTGTAACTTTATTCAATGAAATTTGACTTTTACTTGTATCTATATTTGAATTGTTTCTATTTTTGGTTTGCTGTTCAGGCTTTACCGAACTACTTATGCTGTAAAAAAGCCCAAAATGTCAAGGATAAAATACTTAAGCCATATATATTAAGAATGAAACACTTAAACCATGTGCTTCATAATTTTTCTAAGGAATCAACTACACCGTTTTTCCTCTTTTGTCCTCAAGCCACTCAGAGCTGAAATTCTGTCAATTGACTAAACTTTTAACTTATAAATTTTTCCATTCTCACCAAGGCATTCCTATTTGTAAGCCTTTTCCGAGCTGAATTTACCTTAAAGATAAAACCTTTAAGCTACATGTTTATCTAATCTTTCGCAGGATTCAACCATATCAGGTCGGCGCTTTTGTGTTTCACGTTACTTTTGTCTTTTCAGCTCGGTTTTTTGGTGTCTGGAGATCTTGGGGATCCCAGTCGTCTATCTGCCTGCTGACTCGTTGTCTCCGTCAGTTTTATGATGCCAGGAGATCTTGGGAATCCTGATCATGTAGTGCCGGGAGATCTTGGGGATCCCGGTCTTGTAGTTCCGGGAGATCTTGGAGATCCCGGTCTTGTAGTGCCGGGAGATCTTGGGGATCCCGGTCACCTACTTTCCTGAAGCTTTGGGCCTTGGTGCCTGTTTTATTTTTTTTTTCTTTTGTTCTTTCATGAAAACAACGTCAGATATGGCAAATAAAGAATTTGGATGAGGACATCGTCCATTTTATTACCATGCTTTAAAGTACAATCGATTTTTTTACATTTGATAACATTTCAGGGGAAGTACCTCTTCAAATGCTAGATGTTCCAAGCATGAGGCTCAGGGTTTCCTTGCATGTCCTCAATTCGATATACCCCCGGTTTGACCACTTTTGCTATTCTGAAGGGACCCTCCCAGGTCGGTGCCAACTTTCCTACTGCCGCTCTCTTTCCAGTAGCTTCCAGGTTTCTCAGGGCCAGATCTCCTAATTTCAGGCTTCTTTCTTTGACCTTTTGATTGTAATAATGGGCCGCCCTTTGCTGATAAGCGGCAGTTCGGACTTGAGCTTCCTCCCTAACTTCTTCCAGAGCATCCAGGTTACTTCTTAACTTATCGTCGTTGGTGCTCTCGCTATTGAATTGGACTCGATGGGTAGGGACCTGCAGCTCGATTGGAACCACAGCTTCAGTGCCAAATGCGAGTGCAAAAGGCGTTTCTTTAGTGGACGTCCTGGGGGAGTTCGGAGTGCCCACAGGATGCTATTGAGCTCTTTCGCCCAATTCGCCTTTGCCCCATCCAGCCGCTTCTTCAATCCCTGGAGGATGGCTCTGTTAGTGACCTCTGTCTGACCGTTGGTCTGAGGATGGGCTACCGAGGAGAATTTGTGCCATATGCCCATATTTGCTGTAAACGCTTTGAAGGTACTGCAGTCGAATTGTCTGCCATTATCTGAGATGAGTACCCTCGGTATTCCGAACCTGCAAATGATGTTGCCCCATATGAAGTCTATCATCTTACGGGCTGTGATTGTGGGGATTGCTTCTGCCTCTGGCCATTTTGAGAAGTATTCCACAGCCACCACTACAAATTTCTTCTGCCCCGTGGTCTTGGGAAAGGGTCCCAGGATGTCTATTCCCCACTGTGAGAACGGCCACGGGCTGGATATGCTGGATTGAGGGGTGGCTGGAACATTGATGGCATTAGCAAACCTCTGGCATACATCGCATCTCTGGACAAACTCTTCTGCCTCTTTTTTAACAGTGGGCCAGTAGTATCCCTGCTTGAATATCTTGTTTGCTAGCGTTCCTACTCCTTTATGAGCTCCACACATTCCCCTGTGTATTTCTTCCATCACCTTTATTGCCTCCTCCGAGCTCACACATCGGAGCCACGGGCTGGATTTCCCCCTTCTGTATAAAGTCCCCCTTACTGCTTGGTAATTAGCAGCACGAGCTACTATCTTCTTTGCTTCATCCTTGTCTTCAGGGAGCTTTCCCTTTTCCAGGTATTCCAGGTATGGGGTCATCCAGCTCTGACTTTGCTCCATCTGTAATACAGTGGCCGTTTTGTTAAAGGCAGGCGTGCTAATGTGTTGGATGTATACTTCGTCAGGGAGCTGTTCTAGCTTTTCCTTGGACAACCGACTAAGCAAGTCTGCTTTCTCATTCTCCTCCTGAGGTATTCTTTGGTATCTGATTGTGACTCCCTGACCCTTAAGCTCAGCTTCTATGGCTTTTACCTTTGCCAGATAATTCTGCATGGTAGAGTCTCTGGCCTGATATGCCCCTGTTATCTGATTGATTACCAGCTGGGAGTCACTATTCACCTCGAGGTTGGTTGCCCCTACCTCCCTTGCTACCAGCATTCCATTTATTAGGGTTTCGTACTCTGCCACATTATTAGAAGCCTTGAATTCTAGGCGTAGGGCATAGCAAACCTTAAACTCTTCAGGTCCCTTCAACATTATTCCAGCACCACTACCCCCAGCGCCTGATGCCCCGTCCACATACAGCTTCCAGCTGAATTCTTGAGAGGACTACCCTTCCCTCTCAGTTCCCAGCTCTTCCAAAGATGACTCACCCCGTTCCATCTGTTTTTCATTGAACGAGCACTCTGCTATGAAGTCCGCAAGGGCTTGAGATTTTACGGTGGTTCGGGGTCTGTACTCTAAGCAATAGGGGCTAATCTCAATGGACCAGGTGAGCATTCAACCTGATGTTTCTGGCCTGTGGAGGATCTTCTTTAAGGGCTGGTCTGTCATCACTACTCCTTGGTGGCTTTCGAGATAGACCCTGAATTTTCTGACTGCCAGCAACAGGGCATATGCTATTTTTTCAATGTTCAGGTATCTCACCTCGGCATCTTTGAGCACTTTGCTGACATAGAAAACAGGCTTCTGCTCTCCTCCTTCCACTCTTACCAACACAGCACTGACGGCTTTTTCTGAGGCTGACAAATAAATCAGGAGCTCTTCTCCCTCCAGTGGACTGCTAAGCACTTGAGGCGAGCTAAGATAGCTTTTGAGCTCTTTGAAAGCTTTTCGGCAATCCTCGGTCCATTCGAAGTTCGGCACTTTCCTCAACTTCTTAAAGAACGGCAAGCATCTTTCGGCCGATCTCGACATGAAGCGATTGAGGGCCACCACTCTTCCAGTAAGTCTTTGGACATCCCTCACGCAGGTCGGCTCGGGCATATTCAGAATAGCTTCCACTTTCTCCGGATTGGGCTTAATGCCTTTTCCACTCACCATGTATCCCAGGAATTTTCCACCCCTGATAAAGAAGGCACACTTCGCTGAGTTCAGCCTCATTCTATACTGCTCTAGCACCTCGAACACCTCCCTCAGATCCACTAAGTGCTGCTGAAAATTCGGACTCTTCACCACCATATCATCTATATACACTTCGACATTCCTGCCGATCTGATCCTTGAAGATTTTATTCATCAATCTTTGGTATGTTGCCCCGGCATTCTTCAGCCCGAAAGGCATGGCTTTATAGCAGTAGGTCCCATCTTCCGCTATGAACGAGGTTTTTTCTTCATCCGACCTGTCCATTGGAATTTGGTGATAACCAGACATAGCATCCAAAGACGACATGTAATCAAATCCGGTCGTAGAATCGACCATTTTATTAATATCAGGGAGGGGGTAACAATCTTTGGGACACGCTTGATTGAGGTTTGTAAAATCTATACACATCCTATATTTGCCATTGGCTTTTTTGACTAATACAGGATTTACTAGACACTGTGGGTACATGACCTCTCTAATAAATCCGGCCTCTTCTAACTTCTGCACCTCCTCCCTAGTGGCTTGTTGCTTCTCCCTTCCTACTACCCTCTTCTTCTGCTTTACCGGCCTGGCCTCTGGGAGGACATTCAGCTTGTGTGTCATCACTCTGGGGTCAATCCCGGGCATGTCAAAAGGCTTCCAGGCGAAGCTTGACGCGTGACCTCGAATTAGGGCCATGACTTCCATCTTCTGCTCTTCAGTGAGGCCGGCGTTAAGACTGAAGACCTTATCTGTCTCTGCTTCTGATAAGGGAAAGGTCTCCAGCTCTCCAACCGGCTCTGTTCTGGCCTCTTTTTTCTCGTCTCAGACCTCCAGGACTTTCGAGTCAAGTTTCTTTCCTACCGAGTTTGGCTTCGATACCGTGGCCAGGTACACTGCTCTTGCCTCTTCCTGGCTTCCTCTGACTACCCCTACTCCTGCTTCTATTGGGAATTTCATAGCCAGATACCTGATGCTGCTTACGGCCTCAAAGTCGAAAAGTGCAGGTCGTCCCAGTATTGCGTTGTAGCTCAGGGGGAGTTTGACTACTAAGAACACCGCATAATGAGTGCGAGTTCTTGGCGTTTCTCCTAGAGTAAGGGCCAGCTTTACTTTCCCCTCCACAGGCACTGGGACTCCCTCGATCCCTTTGACTGGGGCTTGGTCCCGAACCAATTGCTCCTCAGGGATGCCCATCTGTTGGAAGACCCGGTACGGCAGTAAGTTCACCTTACTCCCGTCATCCATCAAAATCTTCTTAACCCGGTAGTTGTGGATGACGGCTTCAATAACAAGGGCGTCGTCATGAGGCATCTGAACACCCTGAGCATCCTCCGGAGAGAAGGTGATAGTTACTGGAGAGTGCTCAACTACCTGTATGACTTCGGCGCTGCTGCTTTCCCCATCTCGGCCTCTCTTCTTTCCCCTTCGGCTCATCCGACCTCCGGTTCCTCCAACAATCATGTTAATGGTTCCACTGGAGCCATCATTCACCGGCCCTGTTCCCGTCCTCTTGGGTGCTTGTGCTGCTGGGTTCGGCTGAGGCCTCTGCCCCTCCGGCTTCTTCACAAAGTTCCTGAGGTGTCCCCTCTTGATCAGCCTTTCGATCTCACTAATCAGCTGGTAGCAATTATTGGTGTCATGGCCATGAGTGCGATGATACTGACAATACTTGTCAGGATTTCGCTGGTCTGCTTCTGCCCTCATAGACCTGGGCCATTGTAGGAACTCCTTATCCTGAACTGCCATGAGCACCTAGGCTCTGGACGCATTGAGCGGGGTGAGGTTCTTCGGTATACGCGGAGGAAATGGCTTTTGTTCTGGAACCCGAGGAGGGAAAGGTCTTTGGTCTCTCCGGTCCCAGGGCTGCCTGTAGGGCTCAGGTTTCTTGCCCTGCTTCTTCTCATGCCTCTCCGATCTCCTTTCTTCGGGGGCTTTTCCTCTGTCTTTCGCCCCCTTGGCGAATCTACTCGTCATTAAGGCGTCATCTTGCCTTATATATTTCTCTGCCCTCTTCATCAACTCTGCCAGCGTGGTGGGGGGCTTTCTGCTTAACAAGCCAAAAAACTCGGGGGAGGTCGTCCCCTTCTGCATGGCCTCCACCGCTCTCCCCTCATCCAGCTCGGGGATCTGTAAGGCTTCCGTATTAAAACGGGTAACATACTCCCTTAATGATTCGTCCCTTTTCTGCCTGACCGTCTCTAGATAATTGGTCTTCCTGTCAGCTGGGACTCTGGCTATGAACCGGCTGACGAAGGCGTTGGCTAAATCTCCAAAGCTCCTGATACTTCCCGCCTCTAGACTGTTAAACCATGCCCGTGCTGGTCCTGAGAGGGTCGTTGGAAATACCTTGCACATCAAGGCATCTGATAAAGTCTGCAACTCCATGAAAGACTTATAGTTCAAGACGTGCTCCTTCGGGTTTTCCGCTCCTTCGGGTTTTCCGCTCCGTCGTAAGCCGCCATGGGTGGCATCATAAACTTTTTGGGGACGATCTCTTGCTACACCCACTTCGAGAAAGGTGAAGAGGTGGGCAAGAGGGCTTGGTTGGGATCCTTCGCTCCCAGTTCAGCTAAGAGCTGTTCTCTCAGTTTCTGCAGCTTTTGATCTACACTTTCTTCCTCCTATCTGGGTCTTTTCTCCAGACGGTATTCTTCCTCCCCAGCTTCACTTCCCATTCTTTTGGTTGTTTCGGCAGAATAACTGTCTGCCTCGTCGTTCTCTATCAGCTCCCTCACCCTTCTTCCATGAACTCTAGCCTCCGGTTCTTCTTCTCCTCCTGCTCTTCGCCCCCCTTCTTCGGTTTCTCGGCTGATAGCTTGGGGGTGGTTGAAGGTAGGCTGGGGTTCATTGGTTCGGGGTTCTTTTACTACGGGCGTCACATTCATCGGGGTGCTAAGGCCCCTCTGTTGCATCATCTGCCCCAGCCAGTGGGCGGTGTTTTGTAGTTGAAGGGCCATAACTTGGAGGTCCTGGTTGGATAAGACAGCTCCGGATGCATTCCCTGTCAAGCTCGGCGAGGGGTTGAAGGGGATTGGTGTTTGGTTGTTTGGGGTTGTGGGGCTGGAGAAAGAGAACTGTTGCCCCTCCTGGACAGAGCTCAGGTCATTGGAGGTGTTAACAAGGTTGTTTTCATTATGATTGGCCATTGTGGATCTTAGTGGGTATTGTGAGAGTGGAACTCCGGCGATAAAAAGATCTCCTTCGTTCCTACAGACGGCACCAATTGATGATCTGAGATCCAGAAAATAGGGTTTACAAAGCGTTCTGTAAGCTTAAAACGAGAGGAGAGTGTTCCTCTCCCTTTTATCCTTTTTCACTGTCTGTCAGTGACGTGTAATGGCTCTACTGCCATTGGACCATCTGTCCCTGCCATCCTGATACGGTTGTACGAGAATATCAGATATTCTGCTTCATGCGTAACGGCCATTTAATTCTCCTCTAGCACGCATGCGGATGGTCCCACCAGATGGATCAGGCTGGCCACCTTCCTTCTTCCGGGCTGGGCTGGAAGATGAGATTAAGGCTGAGCTTAGAGGCTTAGAGGAGGTCTGCTCATTGGGCCGGAAAAGGCAGGGCCGGCCTGATTGAGAAATCTACATAGGGCCCGGTCTTAAAACTGAGCGGGCTGAATCTGGCTCACGCGGGAGACTTAGAAGCCTTCTGGTTATGGGTTGTCATCGTGGGTCTGACCTTGGTCCGGGATAGTGAAATCCAGCGATCATCAGATAAAATTAAATAAAAAATAAAGAAATAAATATAAATATTAAAATTATTTTTTTTAAATGAATAAATATTAAAATTATTAAAATGATAATTGAATAAACAAGTAAATTGTAAAAAATTATATATTTGCATAATATAAAATACAAAATAATATTACATCTTCATTTATTTTATAAAAAGTATTTTTTAATGAATATTTTTCATATTTTTTGATATTTAGAGCATTTAAAAAATTTAATCAATAAAAAATATTTTTTAAATATAAATTATTTTTTATAAATAAATAAATGTTAAAATGAAAATACTATTATTTACAAAAAGAATGAACTTGAGTTTGATTATGAATTTATATATGTATCAATTTTAAGTAATAAAATTTTATTAAATAATTTATTTTAAAATTTTAAAATTAAATTAAAATGAAAGTGAACTATTAATAGGAACTGATAAGTTCAGTTTAGTTGAGGAACTAAAATCGATTAACCGATTCAATACTATATTACGGTTTGATTTCTATCCAATTCACCTTTCAAACCAAATTGTGGCTAGGCCTACATGGGTCATGAACTAGCTTGCTACTTGCCACAGTTCTTGTTGTCCTGGACTTCTTTATCTTTAAAAATACTCTATCCGCTTGAACTTTATTATAATTAAATAATATATAATTAGGTTTATGATAGATTTAAATCTAAAAATTATTACGATTTTCGAGTTTTGTTTTTATATACAGTGTAATCATTGTTTGATGATTTTATATAAGTAATTAATTTAATATAAAATATATTTTATAATAATATTTATAATTATTATATAATATTATTTAAAAATTAAAAAAATTAAAAAATTTATTTAATATAATAATTTTTTAAAATAAAAATATTAATTAAAATATATAAAATTAAATGATTCATTTGAATAATAATAATAATTGAGTTTGAAGATGATTGTGGAGGTTTAAGATAAATTTTAAATCTAATTTGTAACTATTGAGTTCGGAACGTCATTTTCCCGGGTCGTGTATCCGTCTACGTCCCTAGCTCCAAACTCCTCACTCCCTAATCCCTTCGAGTTTCGAAGACTTGAGTTGACAATGGCCGTGCACCGTGATCGTCTAATAGACTCAGAAGATAACGAAGAAGAAAATGGTCTCTTCGAAGAGGACGGTTTGATCGTCCCTGATTCTGATATTCCTCCTCATCTCCATGACCTTGCCCTCGCCGTTCAAGTCGGCGATGTCAACGCCCTTCGCCGAGCTCTGGGTCTGTACTCTGTACCTTCCTTTTCTTCCTAATTAACTAATTATTTTTTCATGACATGTTGAAAGTGGAAGCTAAAACCCTAGGTTTCATAGCCATCAAAGTAAATTTGGCTGAATAAGACCAAATTATGTGTTATTTTAGATATTATGAATTCTTCTTCTTGTTTTATTTGTTTAGGTTAAATGATTAGAACCCTTCTTAATTCTGATTTGTGAATATTAGGATATGTTCAGTAGTCTGAAGCTGAAAAGTTCTCTCTATTAGGGTTCTAGTGCAGACTGAAATATTTGATAATGCAATTTGTTTTTCTTTTTCTTTTTTTGGACGTTCATATGGTTTAATTTTTAGTTCCATGTGTTGCTGAGGTAGGACTGTGTAGCAGATGACTAGTTGGGATTTGCTGAACCACAATTGACTTTTCTTTTTCCTGATATTAATACTGTGCTTATGTCTGCCAAAAATAGTTGAATTGGCAATTTAGTATATTTTATGAAGTATAGTTTTGCCAATCTTATAGTGGCTAGAAAACAAGCAAGTATATCCGTTGAATGAAATAACAACCACACGACAGTAATTAGGAGTCTGGTTGTGCCACAGAGTAGATGAGGATTAGTTCTTACATATTGGCAATATTGAAGTTGACCTTGACAAAGGTGAACAAAAAAAAAGTGAAGTTCCAAGGTGAGCTTTTCGAATTTGAATAATAAAGTGGATAGTCAGCTTGAACATGCTCGAAGTTTCAAGGTGAGCTTTGTTTTGTCAAGTGACAGTTCATATATTTTAATCTAGATGTCTCCCTGGCTTCACTATCCGACTATGTAGTTGTGAAAAATGCTAAATAAATGATGTTTTAGTAATTTAATTATAGTGTTCACAAGAAACAAATGATTTAGAGGGTTATTGTATATGCTCTGTTGAACTTGTAAAATATAGAAGTCTGCAGCTAAGATGTTGCATATTTTAGGCTTTAGCCACTCTATGTAAAATTACCATAGGAGAGATCACATATATTCTTTTCTGGCCATATTATGGAAAAAATACTTAATTTTAATAGTTTTAGTTTCAGTGCAATAGGTCATTTGATAACAGAAAATGTCACCTAGGCATGCCACATGAGCACGATCATCCACAGCTGGATAAAATTCCTTTAAATTTTGAGAAATTGGCCTATTATGCTAAAATTGGAATTTTTGGATTATAATGAAAAAGGTTGAAAAGGTGAGCTTTTTAAAATAATTCAGCCTTCTTTTTCCTATAGAATACTGTATGCTGGTAAATATAACTTGGTGGTGGTCTTTAATGATACTTGACAGGAGGACTGAAATTGCATGTTATAAAAAAAATCTTCTCAGTCATCACTTTTTTGGTTCTATGTACATTTAAAATTCATCTTGTTAACTGGAGAAATAAGAACTCTCTGAGAACAAATGTTTTCTTGTTAGCTGCTGGTTGACTCTTCGCTATGGGGTGTTCAAAGTTCTCCACTTTTAGTTGATGCTTTTTGTTAGGGTCCTTAGAAATGGGATTGAGTTATGGGACGAGTGGATCAATGGATGAAAAAGAAAGTGGTTGTTTTTTTTTTAACCTACGATGAAGGTTGTACAAGCTTGTTAAGAGAGAACTTGAAAATCTCTTGAGTTAAGTACTCAACAACTTTTGGCAAATTAATCATGTCTCCTTTATTATCTCAACTGAATTTAAATACAAAGAGGAGATAACTTCTTCTTATAAATAAGGGAAATTATTAGCATGACCAGAACATGGAGGATCACCCTCCTACAACTAAGGAAAGTGGAAAAAAAATAAAGCAAAATACAAATACCACTACTAATAGCACTATTAACCACTAACGGCACTATTAATAGCACCATCAACACATAGGAGACAACACTACTAGCAAGTAGGATATCATGAGTATTAATAGCATATGGAGCTAGTTTTTCTCAACTGCATTAGTGACTTTGACTTGGTCTTACAGTTCAATAGTTTTCTTTCTCCATGTGTAAATCTCTTGTATGTTAACAAGGGTCTGCTAACACTTTTCTTTCTGATGCACAGATAACTTGAACGGAAGCATTGATGAACCAGTAGAGGATGGAGACACAGCTCTTCATCTCGTCTGTCTCTATGGTTATTTACCATGTGTCCTGGTGAGTTGCCCTGTGCTATCCTCCTCTACTGCCCTCGTTTTTATTTCTTTTTTAATACTAAAGAACATGTAATTTAAATATGATTTTTCAATATAGCTTCTCCTGGAAAGGGGAGCAAACTTGGAGGCAAAGGATGAAGATGGGGCAATACCTTTGCATGACGCATGTGCCGGGGGTGAGCAACAATCTCCAACTGTTAGCATTTTAATAAAAAAATTTTTCAGATGAAATCCTTCAATTTAATTAATCTTTCAGTTTGTTGTTCCTACTACAGGCTTTACTGAAATAGTCCAACTGTTGTTGAACAGTGCTAATAGTGCAGTGCGGGTGAGAAGGATGCTGGAAACAGTTGATTCTGATGGTGACACCGTGAGTATTGTTAAAAGCTATTTTACTTTTGGTTTTTATTTGGGGAGGGGCATAGTACATATGTTGATTTAAACAAAGCGAGGGATTAGTTGTGCTTAACATTTGACTCCATTTACTTTGGCAGCCTCTTCACCATGCGGCGAGAGGTGAACATGCAGATGTTATAAGATTGCTGCTGGCTGCTGGTGCTTCTACAACAAAAACGAACATATACGGAAAGGTTAGCTTCATCTTAAATGGTTTTGACAATGATACCTCTTTGCCTTGCATGTCATTAATCAGTTTGCTTTTGCAGAACCCAAGTGAGCTACCAGACCCCAACTCGGAAGCTAAGAGGATTTTGGAATCTGCTGCTAGTGCCGTTTCATGCCAGTAGGCTGTGACCAAATGCTCCCTTGGATAAAAGAGGAGGCTTTACCTTATCTTGGTTTTTCAGCATGGCTCGTAGCTGGTAATTTTGTTGGCATATGTAGTTAGACAACATTGCAGAAACAAAAACCTTTTGTTAAGGGATTCACCCAGATGGAAAATAGAGATTAGAGGTTACTTGATTAAAGATTTCATAATTCTATTGTAATTATTTATTTATTATTATTATTATCCTGTTTTAGCTGAAGGAGAAAAACAAAGTCATTAATTTGCACAAGCTATTAGCATTCTTGTTTCTTGATACTAGACGCACACTGCCCTTTGGCTGTGGTGGTGCGTGGAAGTATTTTAGCCCCAACAGCCTTTGATTGTCGGTGTTCCTGGTTGTGATGGTTCATCAGCTGGTTTAAGCTCCACTTTTGGTGGTTCAAGTGCTGTTGCTTCTGATCCTGCACTTTTGAAGGTTGGGGAGTGGTAAGAGTACATGGCGTGCTAATTCTTTGAAACTATTGCCCATTTTCTTTATTTTTTGGCACTATGTTCAACAAACAGAAGTCCAAGCTTTTTCGCTAAAGCCATTCTTACTTCTTTACTTGCAGCCCTTTTAGACTCCTGAATTCACAATGGATAAATGTTAACATTATGGTGGGAATAAGTGCATGTGAATTAAATTAAATTTAAATAAAGAGAGCATATAAAATGATGTTTACACAGCAAATCCTAGATAACTTAAATCCAAATTTACACATTTCTAATGAAGTTCATAAGTCACTTAGCGATTCCCAGATAACTTAAATCCAAATGTCATTTATTTTTAAACTAGTAATTGGTTTTAAATTTTACTGATATTGCAAAAATTTAGTTATAAATATCCTAATTGTAAATAATCGAATGATGTAAAATTGAATATTGTATTTTTACCGGATTATTTTTTTTTTAATGCGTTATATTTTTTATTTAGTAAAATTCAAATGATAAATAATAATTGACAAGCACTTCGAAACTTAGTCTGGTGGAAAGTGCATTTTTGTAACTTTGAGAGGTCTAAGGTTCTACTCCCCCAACCCCTATTTTAAAAAAAAATAATAATAATTGACAAATTAAATAGCATAAAGTATTATCATCACAGCTCATAATACATTGTGGAACGTTCCAATTTCAACACAGCTCATAGTTCATCATGAAACATTCGAGTTTCAACATCATGAAATGTGTTCATAGCGTATGATTACCTCGTACGGGAATCATGTCTACATTAGCTGGCCTACTAGTCTGATTCACTTGTCAATAACTTCAAAAGGTTGGAAATTAGTTCAATGGTCATTTAAAAATTGTTTCCTAAATTCTCCATAATATTTCTTTTGTACCTTTTCTTCATATAGTCATGATGTAATTTAAACCGGTCAAATTCAAGTATAAAATCGATTTAATGGTTCTATTTCATGAATGACTAAAACCATTTATTATGGGACTAATTACGGGTTTTTCTTCTTTGAACCGGAGCCAATACCAACTTACCACTAGCCTGATTAAAGAAATAATAAATTTATATTAATTGCTCTGATTTTTTTTTTATAGAATCTGAATAAATTATTTTTTATAAAACTAAGTCTCATAAATTTATACATTCTAATGTACAAAATATCAATATTGTTACAATTTGAAAAAAAAATTCTATATGGGATCGCATCAAATTAAAATTAAATTAAAACCATTTTTAAATTTAAATCGATTTAGTTCGAAACTATTTTAAATTGATATTAGCTTGTGAAACTCTATAAACTATATGTTTGGTCCAAAATTGAATCCAAATCGACAATGATATCTATTAACACATATAGTTAAATACAAGCATTCTCACTTTTTATTTTACCATACAAAATAAATTGCATTTAAAATTTATTGGATCAAAAGAAAAATAAGTCTGACAAGAGATAGTTCAATCCAGATATCAAACCACAATCTTCAATCCAAAAACAACCCAACGTCAAAGTCTAAGAAAGCCCAATCCACAAAACTACAGTCTACAACCCCAACTCCAGTGCAACCTTATTGAAAGCATTGAAAAACCATAAAAAATCGCTTAACACCGACATCACCTCCACAAAAAAAATAGAAAAGACGAAACACAACACAAAATGAGCACCACAGATCAACTCAGCAAATAAAAACAATATACAAGCCAAGTGAAAATCAAAGCTAGAGACAAGACACAAAAACAAGAAGTGCACCACCAGTCAAAGCCAATAGAACCAACCCGAGGTTTGGCAAACCCGAAAGGAGCGGTATTCACTAGACACATCGACGCGATCCCAGTTATCAACGCCAACTAACAAGAGTCCTCACGATATGCATAAACGGCTCACAACGAACAAACAACAAAAATCTAACCCACTTCCATCCGAAACCAACTGAAATCCCAAGCACCCAAATGGAAAATGCACAAACAAAGAAAACTATACATCACCCGTCGGAGAAGAGCCACTGAAGACCAATGCCTCTCCCCACCAGTCGACAAAAAGAACCTTTCTCGCTTTCGCCTTCTCTATGTCACTTACTAAAGGTGACACTCCCACGAGCTCCCCAAAGATGGGTGGTCGTAGGCCTATGGGAGTGGCTGAAAGACCCAAGGAGCAAAATTGCCCAAAGAATAAAGGGACGGATCAATCAGTGGAGAAGAGTAGCAGTTGGGCTGCTGGATTGGCCAATTCTGCCAGCAATGAGCGTCGGGGGACAATAGACTGGCACACAGGCAATTGGCGAGGCGTGGTAGGCCTACGGGAGCCAACTGGGTCTGCGGGGTGTGCAGGAGCTGCAGGATGCGCAGGGGACGCAGGGCGCTGCGGCAATGGGCTTGCAGGATGCCTATTGGCGTGGGGCGCTGCGGGGCGCGCAACAGGGGCACAACTTGCAGGACGCGCGAGGATCACTGCAGGGCAATCGCTGGTAGGCCTATGACACTGGTTGGCCTACGGAGTTGTGCAGCGTGAGGTTTGAGTCTGCCAGCGACAGGAAGGCACTGGGACATGCTGGAAGGCGCGGAAAGCTTCCAGAAGCATCTGGGGCATGTGGGAAGCTGCCAAGAAGATCTAGTTGGCCAATGAAAATTTCAGGACACTCTGGTTGGCCTACGAAAATTTCAGAAGGCACTAAAATAGACCAGTAGCGCCTAGAACAGGCAGGAATAACCTAGAAGCTTCCAGAAACCTGTAGGGGCAGCAGGTTTTTCACTAGCAGCAAGGGTCCCACGAGTTGACTGGCCAATAGATCCAGAATTCTCCTAGGGGTGTGAAATTATAATTTAGTCCCTAAAACTTCTAGAAGGGAAATTCTGGCCACATATTTGAGAAGGCATTTCCATCACAAATTGAGGAGGTGGACAGCCTATAAATAGAAGTGCCGGGGCATTTGTCCAGCAACTTGGAGAGCACATTTGAGAGTCATTCTTGAGAGCTACCTTTGAGTGAACTCTTGTAAACTTGTGAGGCATTCTTGTGTGAGAGTTTAAGGGCACTTGTACTTAGCTTGGTTTTGTATTCCCACAACATATTTAATAGAGTGTTTTGGCTATTGTTTGCCAACTCTTTAGCTTGTTCTTGTTTAGCTTCTGCAACGCACATCTTTATTGCCTAAGTTGGCATTCAAGAGGGGAGGTTGACTAGTATTCTCAAGCTTGGGGTGAGTTTACTAGTGCCGCACGGGTGCTTTAATTGGGATAAAGCATTCTGCCCGTGACAGTTGGTATTAGAGCCAATTGTGCAAATTCAGCCTATTCCTGCTATGAGCTTCTCTTTGGGGAAGTGAAGTTTGGTGTCAAAGTAGCCGTTGGGAAGACACTCTTGGTTGGGTGAAGTGGGAATCATCTCCACCAAAGTGAGGGGTCTTTGGTGAAGATTTGCAAGCTGTTTGGTGAATAGCATTCTTGATGAAGGGTCGTGCTAGCGAGTTCGTGCAAGAGGGGAAAGCGCTGTTCGTTATACAAGTGTCAAGAATGTCTGGCAGCAGTGGTATGGAGACTACCACCAGTTCGCAACCTCTAAGGGAAGGGAGGGGGAGTAGGGAGAAGTCCCACGATATGCTTGCCGCATTGGAGGAAAGGCTGGCGAGGTTGGAAGCCACTATGTCCTAGCATAGGGAGAAGTGTGAGGACATGGACCTTCGCATTTCTGAGCTCGAGTCCAAGGGGGACGTGGATAAGCTAATGGATGAAATGCAAGGAGCCTTGAATGTGGCAGTGGACTTGGTGTCCAAAAGGGGGGACAAGTTGGAGAGAACCCTACGTCGATTGCGAGAGAAGGTGGACCAGCTTGATGTGGAGCTAAACTTGTGCAAGACCGCGGTGGCGAGCGGTAGGGGTGCAAGCACAAGTGGGGTTGCTACCAACATAAGGTATGATGCTCCCAAGCCTAAGCTTTATAGTGGTGAGCGTAGTGCTAGGGAGATAGATAATTTCTTATGGACTATGGAGAGGTATTTCGAGGCTGTGGGGATCCTCGAAGATGAGGCGAAAATTCGCAATGTACCTCTCTACTTAAGTGACATAGCCATGGTATGGTGGAGAAGGAGGTGTGAGGATGTCAAAAGAGGGACCTGCACCATCTCCACTTGGGATGACTTTGTTAGGGAGTTAAAGAGGCAATTTTATCCGGAAAATGCCGAAAGTGAGGCAAGGGCCAAGCTGAGGCGTCTTCAACATAGAGAGGGGCATATCTGAGAGTATGTGAAGGAGTTCTCTGAGTTGTTGTTGGAGATTCCGAATATAGGGGAGAAAGATGCACTATTTTGCTTCCTTGATGGCCTAAATGGCTGGGCCAAGTTGGAGTTGCAAAGGCGAGGGGTGCAAGATCTCGCCTCTGCAATGGCAGCTGCTGAGTCCTTGATTGAGTTCCAAAGGAAGAGCTTCAAGGGTGATAGTGAAGGGGATAGCCTAAGGCACCACAAGGACTCAAGGCATGGTGATGGGGAGACTGCCAAAAGTAATGAGGCCAAAAGGGACAAGCCGCGGTGGACAAGGGCAAGGAGAAAATGGGTGATTCTCCTAGACCACCGATCAAATGTTTCATTTGCGATGGACCTCATAGAGCTTTCAACTGCCCAAAGTGGAATGCATTGGTTGCCTTGATCAATAAGATGGAGAATAAGGAGAAAGAGCAAATTAAAGTTGCTTCAATGGGTCTCCTACCTACCATTGAGTCTAAGAAGGACTTTTTCAAGGGACGAGTTTATGTGAAAGCCAAGGTGTTGGGCAAGAAAATCAAAGGGCTATGTGAAAGGCTTTCTAAGTTGCTTCAACACACATTTTTATTGTCTAAGTTGGCATTCAGGAGGGGAGGCTAACTAGTATTCTCAAGCTTGAGGTGAGTTTACTAGTGTCGTACGGGTGTTTTAATTGGGGTAGCATTCTGCCCGCAACAGGAACCTTCTCTCTCTCTTTTTTTTTTTTTTTTTTTTTTTTTTTCAGTTTTTCTATCCAGGGAATATTATTTCTTATACAAGCATTGTTTCTCACGCTGCATGAAGGGTCTTTTCATGAAATATGTGCAAAAATTAAGGTTCCCACTTGAAAGTTATGGACACAGAAGAAATGGGGATAGAATAAAAAAGCACATTAATTTAAACCAATAGAATAGAATAGAATAAATTATGTTCTTGCAACAAGAGCTGTGAATATTGACCAACAAAAACAAACGCAAACAAATATACATAAGCTAATGGATGTTGTTTGAATGCCTGTATTCCCAGAATGATACAAACGAGCAACGCAACTCCCGCGGCCGCAATAATGGTGGCAGTAAAAGAACACAGCAAGAAACAAAACAAGCAGAGCAATTATCATATACATGATCTGTTCATGGTGTGTGGTGGAAACTCATTGTACATGCCATCTGCTTCTTGCAGCTTATGAGGAGCAACAACCTCCACTATATTTAGAAGGAGGTGATTGGTTTTCCTGTTTCTGCTTTAAAATATTTCTCTTCACTGCACTAGATCCTTCTTCCAAAAGACTAGGAATTTCCATTATCTGCAAGGCAAATACAGGAATAACTAATTCATACATCTTTAATAACTTAGTACCATTATGTTTCTAAAGTCATCAACTTGAGGTTTCGCTGTTTCGGTACTACACGCTACACATCCACTGAGAAAAGCATACAAATTTCAACTTTATTCAATTTTGGATAGTATACTTCTCCAATCGAGACAATTCTTAGTGAAAATATGGTGAGATCATATCATAAAATTCCTTGCATCCATATGCAAATATGTTACTTTAGCATACATTTTACGTTATCTGAAAAGAGTAAAGAGTACCTTGAGTGCCAGTTCTTCAAAGCATTGCTCTACATTTTGTCTGGTTTTAGCACTACATTCAAGAAATGTACATCCATGCTCTTTTGCAAGACCCATTCCCTCTTCTTTACTTACAACCCCTTCAGACTCCTGAAATCATACACAAATAGAACAAGAATGTCAGCCAATAGGAGAAGCCTCACTTTGCCCATTTTTCCCAAGTAATTGTATTGCATGAATGAAGTTTCAATATTATCTATACATGGATGTTGCTGGTTCAGTAGGACTTTCTGCTAAAGTAAGACGTATTAAAAATGAGTTCTATTTGAATCGAAGTGAAAACTTCATTAGACGATATATTAGTCCTCCATGTGATTACACTATTGAACAAAGAATTAAGACATACTATATCAACTTTATTTCCAACAAGCATCTTCACACAGTCTTTATTTGTGCAGTAGAGGTCAACTTCTTTAGCCCACACATCTGATAAGTTTGTAAAGGTTTCTCTCCGTGTCACATCATAAACTGCAATAACAGCAGACATCTGATTATTCTTTGCATGTTCATGCATATATCAGAACATGTTACAAACATAATCCAACAACAGTTTTCATTGGCACATAACAGTGGAAATTTTAGACAGTAGCATGTCCATGAACCAAATTATCAACATCAAAGCATTAATGCAGCCTCGCACAATGACGTGCTTGTATGAACAATAAGATGACCAAAATTAGTAGCATAATAGAAGATCAGTTCCCTGATTCCTGCAAGCTACCCCCAAGAAACCTTTTTCTTAATTTGTTATTTTAAATTTTGTGAAAAGTCTTGATGCCAACTATATTGGGATAATAATCATTTCTATAAGCATTGCTTTAATTTAATAATGCATATTCTGTTAAAGTAGAAAGAACTATAAGCAGAAGCACTCTGTAAAGCATTCTCCATGTTTGACACGGCAGCAAAATTTTTTATTATTCAGCATAAATATATTCCAATATACAATTATTTTAATATTAATTAATAGGTGTCATCTGAAAATATCAACCTGATGCTAGAGCTATCATCTAATATTGTTACTTCACACAGTTCTGTGATCTACAAGGAATTAGCGCTAATACCAAGTCATGATAATACATCAGTTGCAACAAATATTACACTCTCAACCTGAACTTAGACCCCCCGTTTGGCACGATTCATTTTGCAAGAAAAGAATTGAAATGAATTCTAACAAAATCATGTATGATTTCATTTTATTCGAAAATGAAAATTTTGTAAGTTAAAAAGGAAATGAATTATTTCATTCCAAACGAAAATTTGATAGAAAATAAATGAATTAGATTGAATTGTTGTGAAATTTTTTATTCCAAACAAGGGGATAATGTAGGTAGCATACCAAGCATGATTCCTTGTGCATTTCTATAATAAGAGCTTGTTAATGTTCTGAATCTCTCTTGTCCAGCTGCAAAATACATGGTATTTTCCAAATCAGTTATGCATAATAAAATTCCAGTCTCAAAGAAAAGCAGAAAAAAGAAAAACAATAAAAAAGGAGGCACCAGCACCAGTATGAATGTCAAAGTTATCACTAAGTGGATCTGACATATTAAAGTCAAAACAATTGGCTATAAAAGAGTTGGAAAAGGTGAAGTTATCACAAGCCACCCTCTGACTTCTTTTGAATGAACAGCTCCTCATACTTTTCTTTTACTTTGAATATCCCACTGTTGCATTGATGGCAAACTTACTGACTGGTAAAAGATATTTGAAAATATTTTGACTATGCAGGCTTCATCACTCACTTTTGAGGATAGAAATGTAAAATTTAAAAGGAAAGATGAGTAGTTGACAGATGAAGTACCAGTATCCCAAATTGTAAGCTTCAATCGCTTCCCACCTACTATTAGCTGCTTGATCTTAAAATCCACACCTTGACACAAAGTAAAATCATATCAGAGCATTCGACATTTCAGCTGTATTAATCAATTAAGAAGCAACATGCAACTCCCCTTTAATTTTTTTTCCATTTTATGTAGATACAAGGTTCAGAAGCAGGACATTTGCTTACAGATACACATCTCTCATAATGAATAAAAATGAAGAGCAACTAAGATAAGCTAAACCCATCAAAACCCATATAGTCAGATGCTTTTCAGCTGAAAAGAGATCCAAAAGCATTAAACCAGCTTGCAAACTAAGCATCCATGGAGACAAGAAGTAAGAGAAATTCAAAGGAGTGGATAAGAATTTTAGTACCAATGGTGGGGGAAAGATCCTCTACAGAGCTGGAAATAAAACTGACAAGAAGACTGCTTTTACCAACCCCAGAATCACCGATCAACAAGATCTTGAATGAGAGATCAAAACCACTGCCTTGCCCTGCAGATGATCCCATTATTCAATCCCAAACAAAACTTTTTTTTGTTTAAGAAAAAGCAAACAAGGTCTCTCTTTTTTTATATCCCTTTTCTGGGTTTTCAAAGAAAATTCAAACTAAAAACTCTTATGCTCTCGAATCTCTGTGAATGTGTTGTCTTTAATGATGATCAGGACTGCTCGGTCTTGTTTCTCCCTCCTAAAGTACAGTGAAAAAGAAATGTGTGCTATATAAAGCGAGAGAGAGAAAGAGAGAGATAATGGGCATCAAGATTGGTTTTTTTGACAGAGAAAAGCAAAGGAAAACGGCTAAGTGCAGAGGAACACCCGACACCAACGTTATGCTTTACTTCTCTTCCCTGTACTCTATACATAAGATGCGATGCCGTTTTTTCATGTCCTCCCTGGTCCCACCTTTTGGACTCATGTTATCTTTCAAGCTGGTGTGTAAGTGCGTATGATACACGCTCCGGTCAAAAGGGGTGGTCAGGGGTGGTTTCCAGGGCTGGCTGGAATTGAAATGAATAAACTTTAGTGGAAGCTTAGGAGGACCGGCTTCCATGATTACGTTTTTAATTTCAGTGTTGATCAAATATAGCGGTTAGTTTTTTTTGAAAAAAAAAAAAATATTGTTTTGAATTGGGCTCGTGAAAATTGCCTTTAATATGGAAAATAATGCATATAACAATTCGTTTATTTTTTTTTTTAAATAATATATGTTTTATCTTAATTTTACTTTACTAAACAAATAATTTATAACTATTTTTTAACTTTTTGAGGTTACGATGAAAAAAAATAATTTATTTTAATTAAAATAAAATTATACATCATTTTCAAAATAACAATTAGACACTATCATTGGCATGTGGATTTTTTTATTCATATATTTAAATTTGCATAGCAATCATCGAAGGAGAGCCCACAAGTCCACAAATTGTTTCCTAGTGAAAATAAATGTTGGTTTAAAATTTAGCAAGACCCATTATGGAAGGTTCCCATTTCCGGTTGGTAAAATTAGTGTGGTTTGGATTAATATTTTCGTGGGTTGAATTTAAAATTAAATAAATTAAAAATTAAAATTTTAGTATTTATAAAAATTAAATTGAATTGATTTTAATTAGAATCTGAATCGAATTGAATCGGTCTAATTCAGTTTGATTCGATTCGATTTGAATTTTTAATAAATTTTTTATTTTTAATATTTTATTTTTAATATTTTAAAATTTAATTAAAATATTTTAATCTTAATAATCAAATTTCTACATATTATTAAAAATTATATATTATTATCGCTTATTGATTTAGTTTAATTTTTTTATTAAAATCGAACCGAATCGAAATAATTAAAATTTTTAAAATTAAAAATCAAATCAAATTAAAATAAATAAAAAATTAAATCAATTTTAAATTAATTTAATTCATTCGATTTTTCGATTTGAACCGAACATCTATCATAAATTATTAAAAAATTGAAAGGATAAACAAAAAGAATGATTTCGAAATGGGCCTTGAGATTGGGATTGGACGAGGACTAGAAGGGCCTGAAAATTGGGCTCCTTTAAGATCCTTTCAGCGGAGACTTAAATATTTGACGAAGGCCGCACTCCTTATCAGTTCCCAGAGAGACGAATACAGTATACAGACAGGGAGAGAGACGAGGGAGGGATAAATCATGGACAGAGACTGGGGCTCGAAACCGGGCAGCGGTGGCGCCGCCTCGGCCCAGAATGAGGCTATTGACCGACGCGAGCGTCTTCGTCGGCTCGCACTTGAGACCATCGATCTTGCTAAGGATCCCTATTTTATGCGCAACCACCTTGGGAGGTATGTATATGCAGACCTATCTGTATCTCTATAATCTTCTTCTAGTGTTTGTTTGTTATTGACGCCATTTTTGTTCGAGTTTTGTATTTTTTGTAGCTATGAGTGTAAGCTGTGTCTGACTTTACACAACAATGAAGGGAACTATTTGGCTCACACTCAAGGGAAGCGACATCAGACCAATTTGGCCAAGAGAGCTGCTCGTGAGGCCAAGGAGGCTCCCGCTCTCCCCCAGCCCAACAAGCGCAAAGTTAACATTCGCAAAACAGGCAAGTTCCTACTTTCGTATTTTTGTTTGGATCTGTTTTCTACTGTTTTACTTCTTTAATTAGGGTTTTGACAAATAATGGGCAGTTTTGACAATTAGTGGCCATACTTACATTGGTAAAGTTTGGTTTCTATGAAATTGGTAATAAATTTCTGCTCAATTATTGTTGTTGTTGATGGTTATATTTTTGCTGGAATTTATGTGATGATGATTTGAAAGTAAATGGGCTTTATTTGACTTTGGATTTATTTAGCAGCATAGGCTGGAACCCATGAATCCAAGTTTATTTGTTGGATGGATGTCTTTGTTCATGCTATTAAGGATTAGGGTTGCATTATAGCATGTGAAAAGGAAAAATGAAGCTAGAGTTGATCATTGAAGTGGTCTTAGGTGCTTTGAGTTTGAAATTTGCTGTACAACTGGAATGGGCTTTTAGGGATTTTATGATGTTCTTCCGTTGCATGATTAGGTATAAAATTTGTCCTCTTTGGTTTTGCTTGAAGCTGGAACTGGAAGTGCTGGAATGCAATTTTTGTATGGGCTAGTAGCCAAAATCAGGATTTACTTGTTTGGTGGATTTGAATAGTATGGAGTTTTGCAATGCCTCCAAAATCAAACTGCTTTCTTGTGGCGGTTTGTATTGATGTCCTTGCTCTTTAGGCAAAATATGGTCTATATGAATTCTTTAGTAGGAACTTTGAGTTGTGCACCTTTTCCTGCATTGAGGACTAATCGCACTTGATTCCTTTAATTATTTTGTTGATTTAAACATTGTTTATATATTAATCTAAGATCAGATGAAGTTGTGGTTGATTGGTGAACTTTGTTTGGTCCTTAATATTTGAACTAACAAGTCTGAGTATATCTTTTTCCCCAAAATGAGTGTGTATGTGACTTGTTTAGAATCAAACTAGCGGAGTTCTGCTCTTAAGCCAAAATATTGTGCATATGTACTTCGAAAAGACATGTGACTTATATTTGTTGGTGTTGATTGGAACTAGTTTTTTAGTATTTTGTCTTCCATTTGTTTTAAAGAAATTTTACCATGTTCTGTGAGATACAAGGCAGCACTGTGTATCATAAACTAAAGAATGTGTCCTTTAACCTTTTGGTTCGTGTGCAGTCAAAATTGGGAGGCCCGGGTATCGGGTTACAAAGCAATTTGATCCAGAGACAAAGCAGCGATCTCTTCTCTTCCAGGTAGGTGTTTTTTTTTTTTTAAAAAAAATATTTTATCTCATTCTCTTTCTGGTTATTGAGCTGTAGAGCAGATTATGATAACAATTTTGTTATGTCCTTAACAGATTGAATATCCTGAGATAGAAGACAATACAAAGCCGAGACACCGATTTATGTCATCTTTTGAGCAGGTATGCGTTCCTCTTGGGTACTTCATTTACAATTTTTTTTAAATCATGCTTGCACTTAAATTTCAACGCACCCATGCTATTTATATACAATTTGCTTGAATCTCTTTCTGATATATATATATATATATATATATATATGTATATATAGTTTTCACTTTATTGAAATATTTATAACATGTTTTAAATTGGTTTGGATGCAGAAAGTACAGCCGTATGACAAGAGATACCAATATCTTTTATTTGCTGCTGAACCTTATGAGATCATTGCTTTCAAGGTACATTGATGGAAGTTAAATATATTCTTTTGATTTTACTACTATGGTGAGTTTAAGCAATATTTATCCTCTTGTAATTGCAGGTTCCGAGCACTGAAATTGATAAGTCCACTCCAAAGTTCTTCTCACATTGGGATCCTGACTCAAAGATGTTTACGGTTAGTCTTTTCTTTTTGCTCTACTATTTTCACTTGTTTTATTTTGATTGTTTAGCCTTGGGACTCTTCTTTTCATGTTAGAGAAGTGTTGGCTTATTCCAAGTGGTTTTATTAGTTGTGGCTTGCTAAACATGGGTTCTAGTCTTGTTTTTATTCTCCCTTTGTTTACTACAGTTCAGTTCCTACCAAATTAGTTTCTACTCTGGTTTCTTTGAGGATAATGAGAGCATATTCTATTTACCGTCGATCTCTGACTTGAAATGTTTACCTTGCATGCAGTTGCAGTTATATTTCAAAACCAAGCCTCCAGAGGCAAACAAACCTCAATCTGCGCCTGCAGCAAATGGCACAGGAGCTCCTGGTGTCCCACCGAGGTCTTTGCCACCACCTCCCCAAGCTCCACCTCCTCCACCACCTCCATCACAAGGACTACCAGCAGGATCTAGACCACCTCCGCCACCAATGCCTGGATCATTACCCCCTCCTCCACCTCCCATGACAAATGGTCCTAGGCCTATGCCTCCAGGGGGAACTCCACCTGCTCCACCACCTCCGCCTGGTGGCAGTGGAACAATGGCAAATTTCACTCCCGGTGCTCAGGTGGGTAGGCCTCCAATGCCTCCACCAAGCTTTTCTAGCCAGCAGATGTAGGACCAGGCTGAAGATGTTTGGCAGTGGGATAGGTCATATAGCCCTTCTGAGTGTTTGCAAGAATGTTGTTCTAGTGTCTGAGAACATCCTGCGGATGGATGATAATCTGTGATAAATTTAAAAGATTTAGTTTTATTATTTAAAATTTAATATTTAAAATTTTGAATATAAATATGAAAATGTTTAAATTCTTTTATTTAATGGACTTTTAATAATAATTCACAAGGCCTGATCTGTGGTTTAAAAATTTTTTAGTTGGGTGAAATTGAGGCAAAATATGAAAAAGATAATTTTATGCCAAAGATTTTAGACTTACTGAAAATTTATAAATTTTAGATATTTTTGTTAATAGGCCTAAATGTTAAAAAGGATGCTAGAATAAAATATTGAGAAAATTAATTTTTAGTTTATGAGAAATAGTATAATTAATAGATATTTTTTTATTTTTAAAATTTAATATTTTTGTTTTTAAGATTTAATTTTATTAAAATTTAAAGTAACTTTTTTAAAATTTTTTTATTAAGTTAATAATTTTTATTTATTTAAAAAATAAATATAATTTTAAAAATATTTTTATTAATAATAAAATAAAAAATTATTATTTAATTTTTATAGTATGAAAATTTTATTATTTAGTTTTTTAAAATTAAAAAATATATTAAAATATCTATAATATTTTAAAAATTTTATTAGTTAGTTTTATATTAATTTATTATTAAATATTTTACTATTTAATTTTTATAATTTAAAAAAAAATTATTAATTAATTTATTAAATTATTAAAAAATTTACTAATTAATTCCTCTATATTAGAGATATTTTAAATTTTTTAATAATATTTAATGAGAAAAATTAACTAATAGACTTTTTAAAATATTAGAAACGTTTTAATAAATTTTTCACATGACAAGTGGTGGACAGTGAATGGAATTATAAAAATAATTTTTATTGAATTTTAATTTTTTTATTTTTAATAATTTAAATTTTATATATTTAAATTTTTATTATTTTTATTAAATTTAAATATTAAATTTATTGAAATTTTTATTTATTTTTAAGATTAAATTTGAAGATTTTTCCAATGAATTTAGTGTTGAATTTAAACAATAGAGGGATAAATATATTAACTATATAATATCTTAGGAATAAAAACGTATTTTTTCCTTCAATTCTTTGAGAGGGACATATAAATTGAGAGGAATTAAATTTCAGAAATAAAAATATTGAGTTTTAGAAAGGGTAATTCAGTCATTTTTATCTGTCACTAATGATATTAAATTAAATTTCAGAAATAAAAATATTAAGTTTTAAAAAGGATAATTCAGTCATTTTTATCTGTCACTAACGATATTTTTAATAAATGATAATTCGATTATTTTTTTATTACAAACGGCATTTTTAATAAAATATATTTAATTTTAATAAAATTAAATTTTAAAAATAAAAGTGTTGATTTAAAAATAAAAAATAAATTCATTAATTTGTTATGACTAGATAACTAAAACGTATTTTTCCGGGAATAAAGGTAAAATGGTAAATTAATTGGTCACGTAATTAGTTTAGTACTAGCCAAAATAAAAGGCTAATTACCGGTAACTCAATGAAATGAAAAAAAAATTAAAAGATTGAAAATTAAGATTATATTTTATCTGAGTAATTAAATGAAATTAAAAAAATTAAAACTACGGCAAAATAATTTAACAAAATTAAAAAAATTGAAAAACTTAAAATTAAAATTTGTAATTTGAAAATTTAGATTCAAGTAAATTTAAGTTAATTAAAATTTCTTGCATAATATTAATTTTTACCAAATTTCAATTAAGTTTAAATTTTATGCACTTTTAATTTTGATGGTTTCTTTTGTTAAATTAGTATTTCAATTTAAAAAAAGGAAAAATAAAATTAAAAAAGTGGATAAGACAAAAGATTAATTTGAAATTTTTTTTAGCACCTCATTTCCTAGCGTTTGATTTATTTTGCACTTTTAATTTTTCAGCCATTTGATTAGAATTAGTTATGGTAAGATGTCCCTTTTAATCTCAATACTTTCTTTTCTTTCTATTAATTTTTACTAATGGTAACTAAATTTAAGTTATTATTTTATTATGATTATTAAATTTCAATTTATTTTAAAAAAATTATAACATTTAAATATTTATTTGAAATAATAATTCGAGTGAGTTTTTGAAGAATTTTTTGATGAAACTTAAAATTTTTGCTACGTTAGAGAATTTCATAGATAGACTTCTACACACCGTGGGATTTCATAGTATGTGGAGTCGGAGTTTATGAAGAAGAAGGTATACAATCGATTCAAAGTCTAGACCCGCAAGCTCGGTTTGTTACTCTCCCTGCAAATCCTTATACTATCTTTCTTTCTTTTCTGCCGCTGTAAATTATTTTTTTTCTTCACCCTCTTCCTCTCCCATTTCGCTGATGATCGTATCATTACCGGCACCAACACTTGCTGTGCGGCTCCAGTGGTGCATCCTAAACCTCTGAATGTGGTGCTCTTTTTCTTGATGGTAGCCTCAACAGTATTTGTGGAGAAAGAGGAAAGGAAGATAGAGGAGATTGTGGTTTTGGAGAAGCGAGAGATGTGTGGGTGTAGATCTGTTTCTTGTATAGAAATGAGATTTTTTTTCCCTTGCTGATGATGGTGTGGATTTGTTTTTGGGTTTTCTTAGCTTGATTTGGTCTGCTGTAGTGGATGAACTTTGTGTAAAAATAGCCATGATTTTACATAGAAACAGACAGAAAGAAAAGGAAAATCATAAGTAATTAAACTTCAGAGAGAGAAAAAGAGAGAGGGAATGAGGAAGAGATTTGATTTTTGAGTAATTACGATCGAGATGAAAAAGAGATTTTGATTAGCATTGTTGAGTTTGTCTCTTTATTGAGAAATTTCAAATTAAAAATGAAAAATAAAAAAAGAAAAAGAAGAGAATTTTGAGATTAATTTGAAAGAGTGTACGATTGAGAATAGTATATAAAAGAATTCTATCATATAACGTGACAAAAATTTTTTTTTTTTCCTTTTTTTAGCTACATAGGACATATTATGTACGTGTTTGATCATAAAATTTGTCGAAAACTCGATCGAGTGACTATTTTAGATAAATATTTAAACATTGACAAATTTTTTGAAACAAATTAAAATTTAATGATTGCAGTGAAAGAATAACTTAAATTCAGTGATGGTGGGTGAAAATTACCCATTTTTTCTTCTTTAGTTCTTAACCATTAAATTTAGGGATATAGGATCCTATGTATATATCTCATTTTTGTTATTTATGAAGAGGCTATCAGATAAATTGGAGTTATTTATTACAGACATTTGGGAATTCTTTAGGCACCAATATAAAAATATCTAAGTTTTTTTTTTTTTTTTTTTTTGAAATGGATCTAAGTTTAATTAGATAAATTAGAGTTATTTCTTGTGTAATCAAAGTTTAATTAATATATGAAATCAATATTGTTATGAATATTTTAACATAAATATCTAATAAATTGTACGAGGATAGAGCAATTTAAGAGATTGCAAAATTATTGATTAGCCTACATATAAAAAATAAGCTTTGGTCTAGGTAACACTACTTAGAAATTGTTCATGTAATCATAAGGTCTTCAACATATAGACTTATTGTCATTATTATTAGATAACAAAATAACCCATGTAAAATAATTTTTTATAAATTTATTATGCACAGTATTATATAGTATGCTACTCAAAAAAATATTCAAGATTTTTCTTTGGATTTCTAACTTTTTTCCGTTAAATCCTATAAAAACTGACCCTTGATGAGATTGAAAAAAAAAAAAAAAAAACAAAATGATACAGTTTCTGTGAGAAAACTAGTTCAAGTTATAATATATACGAGAAAAAGGTGAGTCTCCAATTGCTACAGTCTAACTACAGTAGTAATTGGAGACCAATTTTGACTCTGCAATTGTCAATATATTATTTTTTTTTTATTCTTTAACATAGTTATAAAATAGGATAAAGTTATCTTTTCATGTGTTTTACTCTGTTGCAAAGATCAGCGGAATGAGACTGCTTTTTTCCTCATTTACACCACGCATCTGCTTGAGGTTGTTATCCACGCTACTGAGATCCCTAAATAAAACAATGTCGTAAGTTCGGTCTCCACATGGTGTCAGTGTGTTCTTCTCTCATGGCTACGCGAGGCTTTTTATGCGAGCTTCTCCGCTAGTTATGTGTACAAATTGAGCCCCGGCTCAAGATGATGTCGCCTTCATGCAATGCGGTATTGCTGCTGCTCAGAGTTCTGTCTCATATGAGCGCTTCTCATTACAGTGCCCTCTCTTAGCCGTGCATGTTAAGATGTCTCTCATGTTGCATGTGGTGATATTATATCCATATTCTTATAAGAATAGTTTGTTTTAATAAGTTGTGAGAATAGAAAATAAAGAATTACATATAGAAAGATTACAAGACTTTTCAAGATTTATATTGTGGAAAACTTTTAATTTAAACATGAAGGGTTTTGGAGAGATATTTTGGAGGGAATATAAAATTGATAAGGTCTCTCCCACAATTACAACAGATAGTCACAAACAGTTACTCCTAACTCTATATATACTTTTTTATTCTCTATTAAATTTTCAATCTAAATTTTTTCTGGAAAAATATATAATTGTTGTCGATGATTTTCTTAGCTTTATTGTATCCTTAAGGAGTATTGCTATAACTCTTGCAACAAATATGGGGAGGCAATTAACTCCTTAAAGAAAATATTTTTTTTTTCTACTATTCTAACACATATTATCTTCATCCTTATTCCTATACAATGCCTCGCTGCATGAGAAAACCATGTGTTTCTCCTTCTCCGCTCAGATGCAGTCATGATGTGAACACTTCCTTGTTGCATGGAAAGAGCATGAGATCCTTTGTCTTGGTGCAATCACTATCGTCATCATTGAATTTTATATTCCCTGTTTAAGGACAGTGCTACGCTGCAATGGGAAGGTGAGGTGTTATTGCTCTTGACCATTCTCCATTGGCCAGTCGCTCTAAAATCTACAGAACATTAAAACGTTACTGAGTTACTTGCTTGGAGCATTACCTTGAATATCGTAACCCATAGATCTACACCATGGATAATTATACAAGTTTCTTGCTTGGAGCATCATCTTCACTGCGATAATGAGTAGACATGCACTATCTAATTAAATATAATATGTGCAACATCTAGATAGCATTGATATTATCAATTTCCTTCGTTTTTATCCTAGAAATTTGTTATGAGATTATATATTAATTTTAAAAAACTTAATCTATTATTTTCCTATCATCTTTATACCTATTTCTCATACCATTTTCCTTGCGGAAATGAAAATAACCATCTTTAGTTAAAAATTTTATTTGATTATATTTTCCATTATTAGTGCCTCATTCCTTGCATGGATCGCATTATTATCTTTATTTTTGCTTTTAAATTATGTTTTTTTTTTTGTCTTGCATCATGCTAGTAACCATCCTTTTAAATCGGAATTTCATGTGAACTATTCAGTGCAAGAGTAGTTCCCTCCTTGCATGGAATTTAATTACCATCTTTAGTAATTTTTTTAATTTCTACATTTTTGTCTCCAACATTCCTATTCTCACATTTCATTTTCCTCGCCATAAACTACTATTGAGTTTCGAGAAGATGAAGTGTTTGAAGAAGAAGAGAATGGACTAGTTATCATTGTATTCATTGGCATATCTATTAAGCCTTTTCGAGGTACCTTAAATTCATAAAATTTTTCCTTCCACTTATTTTTCTTCATTTTAAAAAATTATAATTTTATATAGATGAAATGAGTATTAATAGTACTTCAGCCACAAGAATTTTGTTGACCCCCAGATTCCAGAGGTGCTTCAATTTATACAAAAGTCAATATATATATAAATATATGAATGTGATTTTGAATTGTACATTATTTATGTATTTTTTAGCTTCTAAATATGGTTTTTTTCTTTCAAAGGTTATTTAAAACTCGGATAAAATAGAAAGGTTCCATCCTATTGAAATTGAAGCTAAAAAGAATGCAAATCAAAGAACTATTGAGGAGCTTCTTGCTTTAGATATCCACACTAACAAGTTACAATTGTAAACTTAGTGTTTTATCCACTGCCTTTATTAACTTTCTCAGTTAGTCTAATATACCAAATATCTTCAAAAGCAAAATACTAATTACATGTAAAGCAACCATTGAAATTATTGATGTCTCAATTGGATGGTGGTATAAAGCGTGTCCTCATTGTAAAAGCAGCACATAGAGCTGCGATAATACAGTTTGGTGCAATGAAAAATGTGGGGAACTCAGAGAAGCTCCGGCTCCATGGTATTGTTCCTAATTCTTTACTTTAATTCGTCAACTATACAATATATTATAATTTTAATTTTATGTATTAGTTTTTATAAGGTACAAGTTGCCTATCATTGTTCGAGACAAGACAAGGACAACAACCTTTATTGCTTTTGGCAGGTTGGCCGCAGATTTTCTTGGATTACTGGCATCTAATTTATATTTTTTAAGGATGATTCAGCGACTTAAAAAAACAATTATCAACTCCCTCACAAAGTCTTATTTTTGTGCAAAGTCCATTGACTCAGCATGTAAGGGCCAAATCACGAAGGAAGTTTGAATGTTTATCGCATTTCGATGGTGATGTGTCTACCATGTCTTTATCTGCCGGTAGTGTTTCATCCAGTGAATCATATATTAAGCAGAGTGATAAGATTTAGTTTGATCACAAAAAGTGTATCTTGATAAGTGTACAGCTGTGTGATATTATCTTTATAACAGATTGTATTTACTGATGTCTCTATTTAAGGAGAGTCATTTCTGAATAGCAAAACAAGTTTAAACCCCAATTAATCTCTCTGCATTTATATGGTATCAGAGCGTTAAAAACAAAAAGTTTTTATCCGATCCAGTTTCCGTCTTTTCATTTTCTTCTGCCATTTTTCACTTTACATCTCTTTTCGAGAATGGCATCCTCTTCCAGTCCTTCTAATATTGTTCATTCATCCGGCAAGACTCTGATTTCTTTTACTTCATCTCAGTTTCCATTGAAACTTACATCTCAAAATTATCCTACTTGGCGTGCACAAGTGGTTCCTATCTTGCGTGGTCATAATCTGATTGGTTATGTTGACAGAACGCTATCGGCTCCTTCTCCGGTTATTCATCAAGAAGGAAAGGATGGTTCAAATAAAGCTGTGGATGTTCCAAATAGCGATTATGAATTTTGGGTCTGTCAAGATCAGTTAATATTGGCTGCCATCATCGCTTCTACAAGTTTTTCTGCTATGCATGTTGTCTCTTCTGCGCAGACTTCCGCCAATGCTTGGGAAAGAATTCAGACTTCTTTTGCCAACAAATCTGCAATGAGACTTCTTTCTCTTCGTGAGAAGCTATCTCATCTGAAGCGAGAAACAAGGTCTGTATCTGAGTATTTGCAAATTGTTAAGAATGTGTCTGAGGACTTAGCTTTAGCTGGAAGTCCTGTATCTCCTGTTGATCTTGTGATTCATGTTCTGAATGGCATTGGGAGTGATTTTAAAGAGATTGCAGCAGCAGTTCGTGCAAGAGATTCCATAATTTCGTTCGAGGAGCTTGAGGATAAACTTCTGTCTCATGAACTGTATCTTAAACAATCTGAAGCTTCTCTTGATTCAGTTTCGATTACTGCAAATAATGTTCGAAAAGAGACTTCTAATCACAGGAGTGATAATCACGGGTTTCGGTCTTCTAGTGGTCAAAACTTTCGTGTCTCACAACTTGCTTCTAAACTAGCGGCTGGTGGGTCGACGATTGATAAGCGGTTGTCGAAGCCGTCAAAAATAAACCTATTAAACAATCAACAATAAACTTGTAGATAGTGGCAATAGGGTCGAACCACAGGGAATTGACACTAAAGATCTTCCTAATAATAACCAAGATAAGTAAATAACAAATAATTAAAAGAGGGGGGTTTTGAGTTGATGGATTAACACTAAATAACAAAAGAAAGCAATAATTTAAAGATGAGTAAATCAATAAGAGAGAAACTTCTAGTTGAAGTATGGATCTATTTCAGATTGTTTAGAATTGATCATTGATTCTTTAACTCTCCTATTTATTCCAATAAATTAGTTTTGGATGTGGAAGACGCTTCTCACAATCCAAATTCCTCCTTAGTTCTAGTTTGATTAGGAAACGTTCGCTAATCAAACACTAATCAACAAGTTGCCAAGGAACGTCCTTGGGGCATTGTAGCATCGAACAACTGTTGACTGCATTAAGACTTAGAGAAACCCAATTCTATCCTTGCCAACCGCGTGGTCAAGTTTAGATTATGCAATTTGATTAAATGTGTATTTGAACAACCTAAGCAATTACGGACCTAAATCATTCAAACAATATTACTTAAGCAATTTAAAAGCAATGGGCCCTTATTGATTCTAAAAGCAAAGTAATATTTATGGAAAGCTCAAATTGCATAAATATTGAAATTAAATAGAAGTTTAACAATGGAGATTTAAATCTCCCAATTCATCACAAAATCTGAAATTCACCCACTTCAACTAGAAAAGAAGGAGTTTAGCCACTCATGGTGGACTAAATACACAAAAAGATGAAAAGAAAAGAAAAAGGAAGATGCTGGAGAGTTTCTGGCGAGTTCAATCCCTCAGCAGAAGATGCCTTTGCTGGTTTGGAGGCTGCCCTTTTATAGTTGAAGAGTTTCATCCTTCTAGGGTTTTGAAATCCCTCTTTAATTTGGCTTGTGATTCCTCTTTTGATGTTGAATTTAATTGCAACTGGAATTCCTTAGGTGAGAAACTCTTTCGTGGCTCTTGGAATTGTTTTGGTAGTGATTGAGTTGGATTTGGACTTCTGAAAACTTGAAATTCGGTTTCCTGAACAATTTCCCGCTCTGCTATATTTTCTGCTGTCGAAGTGATTTGCCCGGTGATTTGACCAGTTTCTTCAAGTGATTGGGCAAATCACTGACCAGATCGCTTCTCTGTGAGTCAGTCCTCTATGTCTCTGCGAGTGATTTGGCCAGTGATCTTCGAGTTTCTTGGGCAAATCACTGCCCATATCACTGCTGTCTGTTGCCTCCGGGTTTCTGCTTTAGCTTGATCTGGGCAGTGATTGGAGCAGTTTAGCTGGTGATCTTGGGCAAATCACTGGGCAAATCATCCTTCTGTACTTTTTCTGCACTTTTTCTCCCATTTTCTAATTTCTTCCTTTTCTGTAAAAACAAGATAAAAATCATAAATTAAACTAAAAAATGTGTAAATAAGCAACAATAATTATGATAAAAATGTGGCTAAATTATGCTTGATCAAATACCCCCACACCTAACTTTTTGCTTGTCCTCAAGCAATAAATAACTTAGCCAATCAAGCCCCCTTTTTCTTTAGAGCCTAAGTTCCACTTAATCAGCTCCCCCTAGACTCCTAAACTGAAGTATCACAGTATAGAGTACATGCACTAAGGTCATCCTCTCCTTTCCTTGTTTCCTTTCACCTACCATGGTCAAGAGAAAGGTTTTTGATTCAATCATGCTTATTCTTTTATGTTAGGTTTAATGTAACCCCTAGGAGTGACTTGCCACCTTCTCTCTTTCTCCTTTTTATTTAATTTATATTTTTATTTTCAGCAGCACTTATTCTTATCCTTGCCTGAAAAAGTCACTAACCTTTTTACGCGATTGTGTACATGGGTGATACACCCCCGGTTACTCAGTTAGTCACTTGTTCAAGTGGCTACTAGCTCTGTTCATAGTCTAGACCATCGAAACTTATTTGCTTGAAAAAGTTACTGACCTTTTTACGCGATTGTGTACATGGGTGATACACCCCCAGTTACTCAGTCAGTTACTTATCCAAGTGGCTATTAGGCTCAGTTCATAGTCTTAGACCATTGGAACAAGTTTGTGATTTGTGCTTTGTGCTGGTTTTTCATGATAGTTTGGGCAAATCAACTCATAGGGAGTTACACTAGCTTTGTGTTTGCATGTATTTGTATTTTTATTTTCCTTGACCTTAGCACATTTAAGGATTCAATTCAAGAGAAAAACTCCCTAAGTGAAGGTAACATACTGTGAATGATTCAATTTAGGCTTAAAGGGGTGGCAAATCAATGGGGTCATGAGATAAGGGCACTCTTTCAACCTTGTTATCTATGTTGAGTAGAGCAATTAGCTACAAAATTCTGTGTGTGTGTGCAAAAAGTGTGAAAATATTCTGGTGTGTGCAAAAAGGGGTAAAAAATAATGCAAAAAGAAATAAAAAGAAACAAAAGAAATCAAAAAGATGGTGTGATCAGTGAATAAATACTCTCCAGTACCCCCACACCTATCCCACATATTGTCCTCAATGTGTGAATAAACATATAGAAAAATGAAGGAGAAAAGGGAAAGGTACTCCCTGGCCAGTGAGTGATTTGACCAGTGACTTGAGCAAGTACTGGGCAAATCACTGGGCAAATTGCTATCTGTCACGGTGCTGGGGCAGAAAATGGTCCACCAGCAGGTCCAACAAGTGCTCCATCCTTTGCATTCGATCTTCAATCCTTCTGAGATGAGCCTCTACTGTCTGGTTGGGGGCTTCGTCTTCAGGTGGCTGAGGAGCATCCTGCTGGGGGGCTGCTGGAGGTGGTTCATTTGCTGGTTCCTGCCCTATTGCCTGTGTTGTCCCCTCTGTTGGTGCTGCTGTGGAGGTCGGCTGCTGGGTGCTGGTGCAGGGGTGTCTCGCGCTTTGTCATCACTGTCGGAGGGGATGGGTGGTCTGGGTAGCCCTAATTTCTTCCACATGAATGGTCCGCCGGTGGCCCTCATCTTGATTCTTACCATGGTGGTCTTGAGTTTGCCGGTGGGTGAGTGGTGGTCGGAGAAGAGAAAGCTCGGAGAAGAAGAAGAGAAAACAGTAGTTAGCGTAAAAAGTAAAAGAATAAAAGAAAAGAACTACTTAAAGTGATTTGGGTATGTGATCTGCCCTGATCATTTAATGCTGGTCCTCTGGATATTTGACAGGGTGATTTGCCCAGCTAGGCAAATCACTTTGGCCAGATCACTCCTTCCTTTGCAATTGCTGGGCTTGTACTGTTCACGCGTGCTTGATCTTGCGATTGGACCGGTGATCAGGTCAATTTATCTGGGCAATTGGGCAAATCACTGCCCCGATCACTTGTGATTATGGTACATTCAGTCAATTTGCCCGGTGATTTGGGCAAGCAGTGGGCAAATCACTGGGCAAATCACTGCCTCTGGGCTGCCTCCCAGTAGTGCCCTGTTTTCTGTCTTGGGCTGGACTTCAGTGTTTTGCTCAGCAATCTTGGGAGGGGGGATCCAAGGGAACCTCCTCCACAACATGGACAGTAAAACCTTCATAGAATCTCTTCAAACGATGCCCATTAACCTTGAAAACCTTGTTTGTTTGTGGACTCCGTATGTCAATAGCTTCATGTGCTGCATCCTGTCTCTGATTCTGGCGAGATGAGCCTCCACCGAATGGTCTTGAGGTGCCTTTTATGTCCTCCAAGGTCCACCCAATTGCTTTTTTGTGCTTCTTTAACACATCAAGGAGCTTTTCCTCTTCTTCCTGGCTGAGATGGTTGGAAATAATTACTGGAAGTGAATTTCCAGCTCCCAAGTAGGCATATTTGAGGTGGCTTGGCAATGGTTTCAGTTCTGGTGCATTTTCTGTCTGCTGGTTTTCTGTCTGCTTACTGTCTGATTTGAGCTGTGATTTGAGCAGATTTTCTGGTGTTCTGGGCAAATCGCTGGGCAAATCACCCACATCCAGCAAGTTACATAGTCTCCTGTTTTGTCTGCTTCAGAGATGTTGCTGTCCACTTCTTCTCTCCTGCAAAGACCTTCATAAAGTAAGTTTTCTTGATCAAAATTAAAAACTTCTTGACTTAAATTATCAATAACATCAAGGCCATAAACATGAGAAACATCATTGGGGAATTTCATGGAATCATAAACATTAAATTTGATAACTTCCCCTTCAAACTCCATAGTCAATGTGCCATCATGCACATCAATTTTAGTTCTTGCTGTACTTAAGAATGGTCTCCCAAGTAAGATATCAGAGGTGATGTTGCCCTTATCCTCCTCCATGTCAATAACATAAAAATCTGCTGGAAAGACTAATTGGTCCACTTGCACCAACACATCTTCTAGCACTCCTTTGGGGTAGACAATGGATCGGTCAGCTAATTGGATCACAATGCTGGTGCCCTTGAGTGTACCTGCATTCAACAAGTTAAAAATAGACAGAGGCATGACATTTATTGAAGCTCCAAGGTCACACATGGCTTTCTTTATCCCCACATTGCCTATTTTGCATGAAACCGCGAACATTCCTCTATCCTTGCATTTGGTTGGAAGTTTCCTTTGGATTACAGCTGAAACACACTCCCCCACACTTACCTTTTTATGTTCAGCAAGTTTCCTCCTATTGGTGCATAGCTCTTTGAGAAATTTAGCATACCTTGGTATTTGTTTGATAGCATCAAGTAGGGGAATGTTAATTTCCACTTTGCGAAGTGTCTCCAATATCTCTTTTTCCTCTTTCTCCTTTTGGGACCTTGCAAATCTCTTTGGGAAGGGAGGAGGTACCTTGAATTTCTTCATAGGTTGCTGTTTCTGCCTTTGACTTGATTCTGCCTGGTCTGTTGATTTGGGCAAATCACTTTCTGCCTTCTTTGGAGAATTGGGCAAACCACTGCTGGACAGCTTAGTTTGCCCAGCGATCGGGTCAGTTCCTACGAGTAAACTGGGCAAATCACTGCCCTGATCACTTTCTGGCAGAATTTCTTCCATGCCCTGTTTTTGCAATTTTTCATCCCTATTGTCTTGTAACTCCTTTCCCCTCCTCAATGTGATGGCAATAGCATTTTGCCTTGGATTTATCTCAGTTTGGGAGGGCAAACAACAACTTACCTGTGCTAGCAATCTGGTTGTGCTGGATTCTCCAGGGGGCTGGTTTGTTTCAGAAATTTCAGCAGATTTTGGTTCAGTTGGGGCACTTCCAGCAGTTGCTGGTTTATGGACAGCAGCAGGGGATGTAACAGGTACTTCGGCTGGTGCTGATTTGTGGGCAGCAGTGGTTGTGGCAGTTTGACAGCAGTTGCTGTCTCTATTTTCAGCAACTTGGACAACAGCAAATTCTGTAATTTCTGGTGTAATTTTGGCAGTTTCAGCAAGTGCAGCAACTTCTGGTTCAGTTGGGGCAATTTCTGAGGTTGCTGATTTTTGGACAGCAGGTGCTGTTTTTGCAGCAGGAGCTTCAGTTGGTGCTGATTTTTGGACAGCAGCAGGTTCTACAGTGGTGATTTGTGCCGCAGATTCAGCAGCTTGGTCTGTTTCTTCGTCATCGTCCCATAGATCTTGAAGCTCTTTGTAACGACCCGGAAACCGGACCGCTACCGGCGCTAGGATTCAGGTCGGTATAAGGCCGCCAGAACCCGTAGCAAGCCAAACATACATCTTGTGAACCTGTTCAATCCCATACATGAACCAAAACATACATAAAAATTGAAACCTTTCTTTATTCAAACATTTCTTTACCCAGCTTAGCCTGTGCATGCATAAACATAACATAAACCCCTCATTGGAGTCCTCAACAAATACTCCAATGGGCTACATAACATATAGCAGGCTTAGGTTACATAAACATCATAAAACATTTGTCGCATGTATTTAAGGGATTACAACAGACTCTAGTCAAGCACACTATAAAACTTACATTACATTACATAACATACTTTTACATTACAACTAATCCATGTCCACTTCTATGCTATTACAGAGACTTCTCTTACTCTTGCTGACTTCTCTATCTACTCTGCACCTGCAAGACTGGGGTTAGGGGAGAGGGGTGAGCTAAAAAGCCCAGTGAGCAAAAAGTAAAAACATGATATTAATTCCTCCATTTTTAGGTATTTTATTCTCCATTTTATTATTAACATTTGCTTTAATTCCACACTTTTTAGGTATATTATTATTCATTTTATTAATAACATTAAATAACATAACTTTTACTTTACATGCTTTCATGAAATGCAACACATCACATTTAATCACATAAAGGATGGTATTGTCACCATTAGTCCTCACATCTCCAAGTGCCAGGGGCGTAGAATGGGCCTCGCTGGTCTTTCTCTTACATAACATACATAACATAACATTCCAAAGTGCCAGGGGCGTAGAATGGGCCTCGCTGGTCTTTCTCTTACATAGTGCCAGGGGCGTAGAATGGGCCTCACTGGTCTTCCATAACATATCATCATAACATAACATTAGAGGACTATGGATCACCCAATAACCATCCACATCAACATCAAATTATGCAATGCAACATATTCGTGAATTTCTAATGCAAACATCCTGAAACATCGCATGGCATTAATGATGCATGAGTATGCTATCAGATTCATTCATTTGTTTATTTATTCATTACTTAAAAACTTAGGGAATAATCCCACTCACCTGGTGACCGAAGCTTTAACGACGGACTCTGAAAGACTATCTCACAACCGGGGGTCTCGGGTCCTCGGGTCCGAACCTACACAGGTGGACTCAAATGAGGCACCAAACAACAAGAACATAACTCTAAACATACCCCCAAAAACCTCCTAGAAACACCTCAAAACAATCCTAGAAAACATGCAAGAAAAGGCTGGGAAGGGCACTTTCGGCGGCACCTTCGGCGGCCGAAAGTCCCTCCAGAGCCGAAAGTCAGGCAGGTTCGGCGGCACCTTCGGCGGCCGAAACTCCCAGACAGAGACGAAACTCATGCATGTTCGGCGGCACCTTCGGCGGCCGAAAGTCTCGGACAGAGCCGAAACTCCAACTTTCGGGGGCAAGCTTCGGCAGCCTAAAGCTGCCTCTCAAGCCATGTTCGGCGGCCGAAACTCCCTTCGGCTGCCGAACCTGGTTTCTGCCAAGGGCAGAGACTTGGTTCCTCTTGCCTCCAAGTTTCCCAAACTTCCTAATCATGCATAAAACTCTTCTACAACACTCATACACAAGCATGCAAGCTCCTAGGGGCCTCAAACTAACTTATACCCCAACTACAACACACAAGCAAGCCACATTGTTCAAGAACATGCACATCAAACCCATAAACATAACATAAACTTCCACAAGCCTACTCATGCATTTCTACCCCATAAATCTACTCAAAACTTGCTTAAAACATGCAAGAGAGGTTGGATCTAAGCTTACCTCTTGAAGATCGAGAGGAAGGACGATCCTAGCTTGGAGGTAGGGAGAAATCCACTCTTTGATTTCCAAGCTTCCAAACTTGCTCAAACTTCAAAACTCTTCAAAAACAAGGTGTAACTTGTTAAAATCTGAAAGATTTGAGGGAAAACACCTAAAATGACCATAGGAGGGCTAAAGCTTACCGTCGGCCGAAATGGGAGAGAAAACCTCGCCTGTTTCGGTCACGGGGTCCTTTATAGGGCTGGTTCTGTCACCTTTCGGCGGCCTAACGTGCCCCCATATCTCATGCATGTTCGGCGGCCGAACATGAGGTTCGGCGGCCGAACATGAGGTTCGGCGGCCGAACCTTGACTCACTCAAACAAGGTTTTCGGAGGCCTAAAGCGCTCCCAAAACCTTACCATGTTCGGCGGCCGAACCTGGCAAAGCCTCCTTTGGTCTTTTTCATTAAAAACTCAATTCCTTTTCACTTAAAAGCATAAAATACATTAAAAACATTTCATAAAACATGGTTTTCCCCTTCTAGAGACTTCCGACATCCGAGATTCCACCGGACGGTAGGAATTCCGATACCAGAGTCTAGCTGGGTATTACATTCTCCCCCCCTTAAGAACATTCGTCCCCGAATGTTCACCAAACAACACATAACATGGCAAACATATAACATACATACAAAGCACATCAACACATAGGGATCTAACCTTAAAAGAGCTGAGGGTACTGCTGGAGCATAGACTCCCGTGTCTCCCAAGTGCACTCTTCCAAGTTGTGGTGGTTCCACAGGACTTTCACCATCGGGATTTCCTTGTTTCTTAACTTTCTGATCTGCGTGTCTATGATCCGTACTGGCTGTTCAACATAGGTGAGATCCTCTTGGACCTCCACATCAGGCTCACTAAGAACCTTGCTCGGATCTGACACAAACTTCCTCAACATCGAAACATGGAAAACCGGATGGATTCTTGCCATTGAAGCAGGTAAATCTAGCTTGTACGACACATTCCCAATCTTTTGCAAGATTTCAAAGGGTCCGATGTATCGTGGGGCTAGTTTACCTTTCTTCCCGAAGCGAACCACTCCCTTCATTGGAGACACCTTAAGCAATACCAGATCCCCCTCCTGAAACTCTAACTGCCTTCTGCGGATGTCTGCATAACTCTTCTGTCTGCTTGCAGCAGTCTTGATTCTTTCTCTGATTATGGGTACCACCCTGCTGGTAATCTCCACTAGCTCAGGCCCTGCCAAGGCCTTCTCTCCAACTTCCTCCCAGCAAACAGGTGATCTGCACTTCCTTCCGTACAAAGCTTCATATGGAGCCATCCCGATGCTAGCATGATGGCTGTTATTGTAGGCAAACTCCACCAAAGGTAGATGCTGCCTCCAAGAACCGCCAAAGTCCAGCACACACATCCTGAGCATATCCTCTATAGTCTGGATGGTCCTTTCTGACTGTCCATCAGTCTGGGGGTGGAAGGCAGTACTGAAATCCAACCTAGTACCCATGGCATCCTGCAGACTCCGCCAAAATCTGGAGGTGAACTGGGGCCCTCTATCTGACACTATCGAAACAGGAACCCCATGCAGCCTGACGATCTCGTCCACATACACCTGCGCCAACTTGTCCACAGAATAGCCGCTCCTGACAGGAATGAAGTGGGCAGATTTGGTGAGTCTATCCACAACCACCCATATGGAGTCCACTCTGTTGGACGTCGCCGGTAACCCTACTACGAAGTCCATAGCTATATTTTCCCATTTCCATTCTGGAATCGGTAGCGGGTTAAGCATTCCGGCCGGCTTCTGATGTTCCAGCTTCACCCTCTGACACACTTCGCAGGCTGACACGAACTGTGCCACTTCTTTCTTCATTGCTGGCCACCAATAAACTTTCTTCAAATCTTGATACATCTTGGTGGCTCCGGGATGAATGCTGTATCTTGCATTATGAGCCTCTCTCATAATGTCTCCTTTTAGCCCTATGTCGTCTGGTACACATAATCGACTCCCATAGCGGAGGATCCCCTTACTGTCGAATCTGAACTCACTATCATTGCCTGACTGAACAGTCCTGGCAATCTTCACTAACTCGGGGTCCTCATGCTGTTTCTGAGCAACTTGCTCAAGGAACACGGGTGTCACTTTCATCTGAGCCAACAAGGCACCTGTACCCGACAACTCTAACTGTAGCCCTTCTTCGATGAGTTTGTAGAACTCCTTTACTACTGGTCTTCGTTCTGCTGTGATGTGGGATAGACTGCCGAGTGATTTCCGGCTTAAGGCATCAGCTACAACATTAGCCTTACCCGGATGATACTGGATTTTGCAATCGTAGTCACTGAGCAGTTCTACCCATCTTCTCTGTCTCAAATTCAAATCTCTTTGACTCAAGATGTACTGCAGGCTCTTATGATCTGTAAAGATCTCACATTTTACCCCATAGAGGTAGTGCCTCCACATCTTGAGTGCAAAGATTACTGCTGCCATCTCAAGGTCATGTGTGGGGTAATTCAACTCATGCTTCTTCAGCTGCCTAGAAGCATAAGCAATCACCCTCTCATTCTGCATCAGTACACAACCCAGTCCCACACGGGACGCATCACAAAAGACTGTAAAGTCCTCATCACCAGATGGCAGAGCTAAAACTGGTGCTGAAGTCAACCTCTTCTTAAGCTCTTCAAAACTCTCTTCGCACTGGTCGGTCCACAGAAACTTCTGATTCTTCCTGGTTAACCTGGTCAGAGGAGCTGCTATCTTTGAGAAGTCCTGAACGAACCTCCTGTAGTAACCAGCCAAACCCAAGAAACTTCTAATCTCTGTCACTGAAGTGGGTCTAGGCCAGTTAGCCACAGTTTCTGTCTTCTTGGGGTCCACCTCAATACCATTCTCTGACACTACATGCCCCAAGAACGAAATGCTCCTCAGCCAGAACTCACATTTAGAGAACTTGGCATACAAGCCATGTTCCCTCAAAGTCTGCAAGACCAACCGCAGATGATGGGCATGCTCTTCTGCATTCCTGGAATACACTAAGATATCATCTATGAAGACAATAACGAAGTGATCCAGGTATTGGCTAAATACTCTGTTCATGAGATCCATGAATGCTGCAGGGGCGTTTGTTAACCCGAACGGCATCACTAGGAACTCATAGTGCCCATATCTGGTTCTGAAAGCTGTCTTCGGCACGTCCTCATCTCTGATCCTCAGCTGATGATACCCAGATCTCAGATCTATTTTGGAGAAACAACCTGCTCCTGCTAGCTGGTCGAATAGATCATCGATCCTAGGCAACGGGTACTTGTTCTTGGTAGTGACCTTGTTCAACTGTCTGTAGTCGATACAAAGTCTAAGGGATCCATCCTTCTTTTTCACGAACAACACTGGAGCACCCCAAGGTGAGGTACTCGGTCGGATGAAACCCTTGTCTACCAGCTCTTGCAACTGTTCCTTAAGCTCCTTCAGCTCTGCTGGCGCCATCCTGTAGGGAGGGATAGAGATCGGTCTGGTTCCTGGCATCAATTCTATCTCGAACTCTATCTCCCTCGGAGGCGGTAAACCTGGTAGTTCGTCTGGGAAGACATCTAAGAACTCTCTAACCACAGGCACTGAGGCGGGCTCTCTGACATCTCTGTCTAGCTCTCTCACATGAGCTAGATAACCCTGACAACCCCTCCTGAGCAGCCTACGAGCCTGTAGGGCTGATATCAAACCTCTAGGTGTACTCCCCCTGTCTCCTCTAAAGACAACCTCTGACCCATTCTGACATCTGAACTTAACTACCTTGTCTCTGCAATCCAAGGTAGCACCATGGGTAGATAGCCAATCCATCCCTAGAATGACGTCAAAATCTGTCAAGTCTAGAACCACAAGGTCGGCGGATAGGCATCTTCCCTCTATGAAAACTGGACTGTACTGGCAGACTGACTCTGCCACTGACGGGTCACACTTGGGTCCACTGACCCATAGGGGACACTCTAACCCAGAGACCATCAAACCCAACCTCTCGACCGCTCTCGGAGAAACAAAAGAATGGGATGCACCCGGGTCCATTAAGGCATAAGCATCTGAACAACCAATGATGATATTACCTGACACCACGGTGTTGGATGCGTTTGCCTCCTGCTGTGTCATTGTGAAGATCCGTGCTGGAGCTGACGGACCTTCCCCTCTGTAAGCTGATGAAGAAGAGGCTGACCCTCTCCCTCGGCCTCTGCCACTAGCCTGTGTTGCGACTGAAGCTGCTGGCTGTGCCACACTACCTGAAGTTGTCTGCTGGGGTCGTGCCATAGGAACTGCTCTAGGACACTCCATGGACATGTGTCCCTCTTGCCCACACCTGTAGCAGGCCGTCGTCCCAAACCGGCATACCCCTCTGTGTAGCTTACCACACCTTGCACACACTGCATTATCAGCACCAGAGCTTGAGCCACTTCCTAATCCCAGACCTGACTTGATCTTGCTCCAGAACTTACTCTTCTTTGGTTTCTTAGTGGTACTGCTCCACTTCTTACTAGCTGAACTCAAGGATGAAGGGTCTATCCTTCCCCCACCTGGGGTCTTAGAACCTGAAGGCTGTGTCACTGACTGTTTAACAGTCCCCTCGATGATTGCACTAGCCTCCATTCTCCTGGCCATGTCTACAATGGCATGGAAACTTTCTCTATCAGCTGACTGAACCAAGGAGGAATACCTGGAATGGAGCCTCATGATATACCTCCTTGACTTCTTCGGATCTGTGTCCAGATGTTGCCCAGCAAACGGTAACAACTCTAAGAATCTATCGGTGTACTCATCGACACCCATCTCATCTGTCTGCTTCAGCTGTTCAAACTCAATCATCTTCAGCTCCCTGGAACTGTCAGGGAAAGCCCATCCTGCGAACTCATTCGCAAACTCCTCCCATGAAAGACTGTCCACCCTCGGTTTCACATAGCCCTTGAACCACTCACGGGCCTTTTTGCATTTCAGGGTGAAACCAGCCATTTGAATGGCTCTGCTGTCATCAGCACCTATCTCATCTGTAATTGTTTTGACCTTCTCCAGGTACACAAACGGATCATCACCGGTATCAAACTGGGGAGCACCCAACTTCATATAGTCGGTCATCTTGGCCTTGCTCCCTCCAGATGAGGTAGGTTGAGGTCTTTGGGTTTCTGTCACTGCGGTTTCTGCTGGTGGTGGAGGTGCGGCATCCCCTGGAATAGGGTTTGCTGTGCCTGGATGGAAGGATGGAGGTGGGTACATAGGGTACTGTGGATACTGTGGGTAGAAAGGTGGGTATGGCATGTGAGAAGGGTAAGGATTAAAACTGGGGTAATCCGATGTACTTCCCATCGAATACCCGGGGTATGGTGAAAAAGGTGGGTACTGGGGTGGTGGAACAAACCCCGAGGCCTGAGTGCCTCCCTGAGACTCACCCATGCCCTCTTCTGGCATGCTTACACCAAGGCTACCGTCCCTCCTCTGCTCCACATCCATCTCTTCTTCTCCATCAACTGACATTCTTTCCTGCACTGTACCCCTTACTGATCTGCTTCTACCCAGATCCAAAGACCTTCTAGGGTCCCTCACTGCTCTGTCCCTGTTGGACCTGCTTGACATCGCCCTTGGCAATGCTGGAGGACGGGCGCTCGTGCCCTCATCCTCCGGTGGTACTCTAGTCAATCTAGCTGATCGACGAGTTCCTCGCATTCTGTTTACTGAAAAACAGCACAGATAACAAAACATTAGCATCAAATGGTTCATGTGGAAACACATGAACCCACATCATATACACATCATATTCATAGCATATCTCATGGCATACATACTTTCATTCTAGACAGGACTCTACATCCTATCCTAGTGGACATGATTTCCTATTGTGCTTGACATTTCTATCACATCTATGAGCCCGACACTCTAGGTCCGACCATATGAACCTAGGGCTCTGATACCATTCTGTAACGACCCGGAAACCGGACCGCTACCGGCGCTAGGATTCAGGTCGGCATAAGGCCGCCAGAACCCGTAGCAAGCCAAACATACATCTTGTGAACCTGTTCAATCCCATACATGAACCAAAACATACATAAAAATTGAAACCTTTCTTTCATTCAAACATTTCTTTACCCAGCTTAGCCTGTGCATGCATAAACATAACATAAACCCCTCATTGGAGTCCTCAACAAATACTCCAATGGGGTACATAACATATAGCAGGCTTGGGTTACATAAACATCATAAAACATTTATCTCATGTATTTAAGGGATTACAACAGACTCTAGTCAAGCACACTATAAAACTTACATTACATTACATAACATACTTTTACATTACAACTAATCCATGTCCACTTCTATGCTATTACAGAGACTTCTCTTACTCTTGCTGACTTCTCTATCTACTCTGCACCTGCAAGACTGGGGTTAGGGGAGAGGGGTGAGCTAAAAAGCCCAGTGAGCAAAAAGTAAAAACATGATATTAATTCCTCCATTTTTAGGTATTTTATTCTCCATTTTATTATTAACATTTGCTTTAATTCCACACTTTTTAGGTATATTATTATTCATTTTATTAATAACATTAAATAACATAACTTTTACTTTACATGCTTTCATGAAATGCAACACATCACATTTAATCACATAAAGGATGGTATTGTCACCATTAGTCCTCACATCTCCAAGTGCCAGGGGCGTAGAATGGGCCTCGCTGGTCTTTCTCTTACATAACATACATAACATAACATTCCAAAGTGCCAGGGGCGTAGAATGGGCCTCGCTGGTCTTTCTCTTACATAGTGCCAGGGGCGTAGAATGGGCCTCACTGGTCTTCCATAACATATCATCATAACATAACATTAGAGGACTATGGATCACCCAATAACCATCCACATCAACATCAAATTATGCAATGCAACATATTCGTGAATTTCTAATGCAAACATCCTGAAACATCGCATGGCATTAATGATGCATGAGTATGCTATCAGATTCATTCATTTGTTTATTTATTCATTACTTAAAAACTTAGGGAATAATCCCACTCACCTGGTGACCGAAGCTTTAACGACGGACTCTGAAAGACTATCTCACAACCGGGGGTCTCGGGTCCTCGGGTCCGAACCTACACAGGTGGACTCAAATGAGGCACCAAACAACAAGAACATAACTCTAAACATACCCCCAAAAACCTCCTAGAAACACCTCAAAACAATCCTAGAAAACATGCAAGAAAAGGCTGGGAAGGGCACTTTCGGCGGCACCTTCGGCGGCCGAAAGTCCCTCCAGAGCCGAAAGTCAGGCAGGTTCGGCGGCACCTTCGGCGGCCGAAACTCCCAGACAGAGACGAAACTCATGCATGTTCGGCGGCACCTTCGGCGGCCGAAAGTCTCGGACAGAGCCGAAACTCCAACTTTCGGGGGCAAGCTTCGGCAGCCTAAAGCTGCTTCTCAAGCCATGTTCGGCGGCCGAAACTCCCTTCGGCTGCCGAACCTGGTTTCTGCCAAGGGCAGAGACTTGGTTCCTCTTGCCTCCAAGTTTCCCAAACTTCCTAATCATGCATAAAACTCTTCTACAACACTCATACACAAGCATGCAAGCTCCTAGGGGCCTCAAACTAACTTATACCCCAACTACAACACACAAGCAAGCCACATTGTTCAAGAACATGCACATCAAACCCATAAACATAACATAAACTTCCACAAGCCTACTCATGCATTTCTACCCCATAAATCTACTCAAAACTTGCTTAAAACATGCAAGAGAGGTTGGATCTAAGCTTACCTCTTGAAGATCGAGAGGAAGGACGATCCTAGCTTGGAGGTAGGGAGAAATCCACTCTTTGATTTCCAAGCTTCCAAACTTGCTCAAACTTCAAAACTCTTCAAAAACAAGGTGTAACTTGTTAAAATCTGAAAGATTTGAGGGAAAACACCTAAAATGACCATAGGAGGGCTAAAGCTTACCGTCGGCCGAAATGGGAGAGAAAACCTCGCCTGTTTCGGTCACGGGGTCCTTTATAGGGCTGGTTCTGTCACCTTTCGGCGGCCTAACGTGCCCCCATATCTCATGCATGTTCGGCGGCCGAACATGAGGTTCGGCGGCCGAACCTTGACTCACTCAAACAAGGCTTTCGGAGGCCTAAAGCGCTCCCAAAACCTTACCATGTTCGGCGGCCGAACTTAACTTTCGGCGGCCGAACCTGGCAAAGCCTCCTTTGGTCTTTTTCATTAAAAACTCAATTCCTTTTCACTTAAAAGCATAAAATACATTAAAAACATTTCATAAAACATGGTTTTCCCCTTCTAGAGACTTCCGGCATCCGAGATTCCACCGGACGGTAGGAATTCCGATACCAGAGTCTAGCTGGGTATTACACTCTTCCTCCCTTCTTAATATGTGCGCGTTCATTGAGTTGACCGCTTGATCCACTTGCTGTTGGAGAATTTTCCCAGAAATTTCCAATTTTCTCACCATCTCTTCAAGTTCCATATGGGAGTTTTGAGGTGTTGCTTGGGCTTGATAGTTTTGGTAGTAGTCAGCCTTTGCATAGCCATAATTCTGGTTGTCCCCCCAACATGGATTGTATTGCAGATCTCTTTGGTAGTCATGGTCTGTCCTTGTATAGCCATAGCTCATATTGTCTCCCCAACCTGAATTATATGTGTCAAGGTAGGGATTATGTCTTGGCTGTTCATAGAATCCTTCAAATGCATGTGCTTGTTGAAGTTGTTGAACTTGTCGAGCTTGACTATAATTTCTCACAATAGAGGTTAGTTCAGAAATTTGAGAAGAGAGAAAAGACATACTTACCGTAGCCATGCTTGTAAGGTCTTGGCAGTGCGTTCAATTTCAGGATCGTAAAGAAGAGCTTCTTTACGATCAGCCCTGATCATAAAAGGAAAATACGTTAGTTTAAATCAATTCCCCGGCAACGGCGCCAATTTTTGATAAGCGGTTGTCGAAGCCGTAAAAAATAAACCTATTAAACAATCAACAATAAACTTGTAGATAGTGGCAATAGGGTCGAACCACAGGGAATTGACACTAAAGATCTTCCTAATAATAACCAAGATAAGTAAATAACAAATAATTAAAAGAGGGGGGTTTTGAGTTGATGGATTAACACTAAATAACAAAAGAAAGCAATAATTTAAAGATGAGTAAATCAATAAGAGAGAAACTTCTAGTTGAAGTATGGATCTATTTCAGATTGTTTAGAATTGATCATTGATTCTTTAACTCTCCTATTTATTCCAATAAATTAGTTTTGGATGTGGAAGACGCTTCTCACAATCCAAATTCCTCCTTAGTTCTAGTTTGACTAGGAAACGTTCGCTAATCAAACACTAATCAACAAGTTGCCAAGGAACGTCCTTGGGGCATTGTAGCATCGAACAACTGTTGACTGCATTAAGACTTAGAGAAACCCAATTCTATCCTTGCCAACCGCGTGGTCAAGTTTAGATTATGCAATTTGATTAAATGTGTATTTGAACAACCTAAGCAATTACGGACCTAAATCATTCAAACAATATTACTTTAGCAATTTAAAAGCAATGGGCCCTTATTGATTCTAAAAGCAAAGTAATATTTATGGAAAGCTCAAATTGCATAAATATTGAAATTAAATAGAAGTTTAACAATGGAGATTTAAATCTCCCAATTCATCACAAAATCTAAAATTCACCCACTTCAACTAGAAAAGAAGGAGTTTAGCCACTCATGGTGGACTAAATACACAAAAAGATGAAAAGAAAAGAAAAAGGAAGATGCTGGAGAGTTTCTGGCGAGTTCAATCCCTCAGCAGAAGATGCCTTTGCTGGTTTGGAGGCTGCCCTTTTATAGTTGAAGAGTTTCATCCTTCTAGGGTTTTGAAATCCCTCTTTAATTTGGCTTGTGATTCCTCTTTTGATGTTGAATTTAATTGCAACTGGAATTCCTTAGGTGAGAAACTCTTTCGTGGCTCTTGGAATTGTTTTGGTAGTGATTGAGTTGGATTTGGACTTCTGAAAACTTGAAATTCGGTTTCCTGAACAATTTCCCGCTCTGCTGTATTTTCTGCTGTCGAAGTGATTTGCCCGGTGATTTGACCAGTTTCTTCAAGTGATTGGGCAAATCACTGACCAGATCGCTTCTCTGTGAGTCAGTCCTCTATGTCTCTGCGAGTGATTTGGCCAGTGATCTTCGAGTTTCTTGGGCAAATCACTGCCCATATCACTGCTGTCTGTTGCCTCCGGGTTTCTGCTTTAGCTTGATCTGGGCAGTGATTGGAGCAGTTTAGCTGGTGATCTTGGGCAAATCACTGGGCAAATCATCCTTCTGTACTTTTTCTGCACTTTTTCTCCCATTTTCTAATTTCTTCCTTTTCTGTAAAAACAAGATAAAAATCATAAATTAAACTAAAAAATGTGTAAATAAGCAACAATAATTATGATAAAAATGTGGCTAAATTATGCTTGATCAACGATTCAGTGCCAAATCTGTGAACGATTGGGTCATAGTGCTCGTCAGTGCTTCCGTGCTAAAGACTACTTCAGAAATAATTTTTCTCGACCTCGTGCAAATCATGTACGTTCTAATACTGCACCAGACAACAGCTGGGTACTTGATACAGGAGCTTCTCACCATGTGACAAATGACTTGCAAAATCTCTCTTTGCATGCTCCATATGATGGCCTTGATGAACTGCACTTAACTGACGGTTCAGGTTTGCGTATCACACATGTTGGTTCACGTGTTCTTTCTTTTCCATTAAAATCATGTTCACTTCAGAATGTTTTGTGTGTTCCTAAGTCATAAGAAAATCTTATCTCTGTGTCTGAATTTTGTCTAGCAAATAATGTGTCAATTGAATTTTTCTGTAATTGTTTTCTTGTGAAGGATCTATCCACGGGGGAGATAATCACAAGGGGGCAAATTAAGAATTCATTATATTGTCTCTCATCTCTGTCAAGGATTTGTTCTGCTTTGTCTCGTCCAACAGCCTGTCTTAGTATTCGTGCTTCGTCGTTGTTTTGGCATCAATGTTTGGGTCATCCTGCCTCAAAAATTTCTAAATTTGTTTTGTCTAAGTTTAAGTTACCTGTTTCGTTTGATGGAGTTTTTCATTGCAATTCATGTCGTTGTAATAAGAGTCATAGACTCGCTTTTGGTACATCATCGTTAAAAAGTACTCGTCCTTTAGAATTATTATATTCAGATTTATGGGGACCTGCTCCTGTTAAATCTATTGATGGTTTTAAGTATTATTTGATATTTGTGGACCATTTTACAAAGTACATATGGACCTTATCCATTGACAGCAAAGTAAAGTCGGACGTTTTTTTAATTTTTCCCGCATTCCAAAAACTTGTCGAAAATAAATTTTCTTCAAAAATTACTTCAGTTTATACTGATGGGAGAGGGGAATTTACTGCTTTGAAATCCATATTTCGGGCTAGTGGTATAACTCATCTTCAAACTCCTCCCCATACCCCTCAACATAATGGAACTGCTGAAAGACGACATAGACATTAAGTTGAAACAGGGCTTACTCTCCTTCACCATGCGTCTTTACCTCCAAAATTTTGGTCATATGCTTTCCAAGCAGCCACCTATTTAATTAATCGGTTGCCGACTCCAATTCTAAATTATTCTTCACCATTCTTTCAGCTTTTTAAGCAGCAACCAAATTATTCTAGTTTACGAGTTTTCGGTTGTTTGTGCTATCCATGTCTTCGACCTTATACCAAAACTAAATTTGATGAGAATTCGAAACCTTGTCTTTTTCTTGGGTATTCATTAGGACAGAGTGCTTATTTGTGTTTTGATTATGTTACAGGTCGGGTTTATAGTTCTCGTCATGTCGTTTTTATTGAAAATCAATTTCTTGGTCGGAGTCAAATGTTCCAAGTTCAGAGTAATTCTAATTCTTGGTACGATTATCCATCAAGTTCTGATGAAGCTCCCTTAGCAGTAGTCCCGTTTTATCCATCTCGTTCAAGTATAAGTCCTTTAAATTCTGCTGTTGTGTCTTCTTCCCTTGAGTCGTCTATTGACAATCGGTCCCCAATTCCAGTCGACACCCGGTCTGCGCTTCCAATCGTGTCTTCTGAATCGTTGCTTCCTCCTATACCAGAATCGTCCATCCAACCTCCTCCTCTATTAGAGTCCTCATCTGCTACTTCCGGTACAGTTATGCGTACTCATCCTATGCGCATAAGGTCACAGAATAACATTTTCAAGCCTAAAATACTTCATACACTTAAAAAGCATCCTTTACCTCCTTCCATTGAACCTTCATGTGTGACACAGGCCTTGAATGTTCCTGAATGGCGGTCAGCCATGTCTGCTGAATATAATGCTTTAATTACTAATGGTACTTGGCTTTTGGTTCCTCCAGATAGCAGTCAGAATTTGATTGGCTGCAAGTGGATTTTTCGGGTCAAGAAGAATCTAGATGGTTCACTTGCTAAATATAAAGTGCGCCTCGTTGCCAAAGGATATAGTCAAAGACCAAGAGTTGATTGTGGGGATACGTTTAGTCCTGTTTTGAAACCTGCCACTATTCGTATTGTCCTTACAATTGCAGTTACAAATCGGTGGGATATTTGTCAATTGGATGTCAATAATGCCTTTTTGCATGGATCTTTGCAGGAAGAGGTTTTTATGAAGCAGCCTCCTGGGTTTGTTGATTCGACTAGACCGGAGTATGTTTGTAAGCTTGTAAAGGCTTTATATGGTATTCGTCAGGCACCAAGGGCTTGGTACCAAGCTTTGCGGGATTGTGCATTGCAGTTTGGTTTTATTCAATCTCAATGTGATCATTCACTGTTTATATTTCACAAGGCTACTGTGGTTTGCTTCTTTTTGGTATATGTTGATGATTTACTTCTTACAGGGAGTTATAAATTGTTCATAAATTCATTTATTGGTGAGCTTGCAGCCCGATTTTCCTTAAAAGAACTGCAGCCTTTGAATTTGTTCCTGGGTATTGATATACATTGGCCTATTCTTATCCCAGCATCACTATATTCATAAAATATTAGTGACGGCCAAAATGGACGGTGCGAAACCGGTGAGTACTCCGTTTGCTACAACAACTAACTTGGTTAAAAATGTATCATTAGATTCAGTTGCTGAAGCTACAGAGTTTCGAAAGCTTGTTGGTGCCTTGCAATATCTCACTTGGACCTGCCCTGATATTTGTTTCTCTATTAATAAATTATCTCAATTCATGCAAAGTCCAACAACAGCTCATTGGGATGCATTGAAAAGGCTGCTTCATTATCTGAAGTCAACCATTGATCATGGTATATTAGTTACTCCACAATCTTCATTCAATTTTCATGCATTTTCCGATGCAGATTGGGCGGGTGATCCCTCAGATAGGTTTTCTACCACTGGGTTTATATTGTATATTGGTTCGGTTCCTATTTCCTGGTCTTCAAGAAAACAAAATTTAGTTGCTAGGTCTTCTACGAAAGCCGAATACCGAGCAGTAGCATCTGCAGCATCTGAAATAATGTGGGTGAGGTCTTTATTCTCTGAGCTTGGGTATTCGAGACCCTCAACTTTATATCCTACACTTTTTTGTGATAATATTTCGGCCACGTATGCTTGTCAAAATCCTGTGTATCACTCAAGGATGAAACACATTGAGATTGACATACATTTTGTGCGCGACTTGGTGCAAAAGAAGAAGTTACGCATAGCACATGTCTCATCTAAAGACTAGTTAGCGGATCTTTTAACCAAGCCTCTATCGAAGCAGATGTTTGTTTCAAACAGATTCAAGATTGGTATTTGAAGTGGTACCCCAATCTTGCGAGGGAGTATTAAGCAGAGTGATAAGATTTAGTTTGATCACAAAAAGTGTATCTTGATAAGTGTACAGCTGTGTGATATTATCTTTATAACAGATTGTATTTGCTGATGTCTCTATTTAAGGAGAGTCATTTCTGAATAGCAAAACAAGTTTAAACCCCAATTAATCTCTCTGCATTTATATCATAAACCATCTCTCTAAGTAGTAAACAATTGGCTATCTCTCCAAGTAGCGAACAATTTGCTATCTTTTCTAGCAATGAATAATTGACCGTCTCTTTAAGTGTAGAATAGTTAACTGTCTCTTCAAGTGATGAACAATTAACTATGTCTTCAACTCTTATTTTTTCATCAAACTCTCCAACCATTAAAAAACCAAAAATTGAGTATGGATTAATGGTTTACTATTATCGTATTTGTATTTATTACAATTTTTAAAAGTAACAATTTTAATTTCTTCTCTTTGATTTTGTGCAGGAAAGACAAAGGAAAAAAAAAAATTTCAAAGACTTTAGGATTGGGAGCTTTTTAGAAAATAACTGTTGTTTCTATATTTATCTATCATAAGACATTTTCATTATTATTACTATATTTAAGCATGAATTTTATAGCTTTTGCTTTTATGGATCTATCAGGACTGTTACATTCTTTTTGCATTTGCAAATAGAGTGAACTCTACTCTATAAATAAATATACTTCATTGACTGTAACTATATTAATAATTTTAACTGTGTCAACTATAAAAAAAAAAACCTTTGTTGGGTGTGTTTATATTGATAGTTGCCCGTGTACCAATTGTTTCGAACAACCTCCTTAAGTTGATATTTGTGGAGATATTCTATTGTAGTGTTTAGAGCCACTTTATATTTAAAGTTGAGATTTTTTTTATAAATATCCTATTTCAGTGTATGGAGCCCACTATACCAACTGTTTCCTATATATGAGAATTAATTATTAGAAGCACCTCTTATCTTTAATGCTAAGATCTCCACTAATTTTCTCCAAATAGTCTACTTCAGTTTTCAACTGATCATTAATGGATAATAGTATGTTTCAGGCTATCAATTTTTTACCACCATCGATCACAATAGTTATTCAATTTTCTTTCTTATAATTTATTCTACTTATACTTATCTGGAACTCTCTTATATATTTTGTTGGAAAATACATATTAGAATTTATCTCCAGAGTGTGCTTTCATAACTGCTCGAGCATTTTGGCATGCCAGAAGCTTACTATCATGTGCTCCTTCTGTGTTTTTTTTTTATGTAAAAGTTGTTTTCTCACATATCAGTGTTGATAGCACTAGATTTTGCATGCATAATTTGGAGGATACAAAACAACATGCAGCTTCTCAAGTTATTGACGACTGAAATATTGTTTATGGATTTGAATTGAAAGACTACAACTACAAAGAAATGACTATGTATAAGGCCAATTACTCCCGAGCATTGGCTGAGTTAAATGCCAGACTCACCATTGATTCAATAGAATTTCAAACACTGAAGCAACCCCATACTACTCTACAAATTAAATATCGATATATAAAAAGATCTTGTCGTGTTTTGTCCAAAATGTATAGGGAGTTTAAAATTTTATTAACAACATGATTGTTGATGCTGGCTCTTAAAAGTGTTCTCGACTTTTCTATTACGGGATATCAAGTTGTTATCTTATATTTATCATTTGTGTGTTTCAATTTAAATTCTATCTTAATGGTAAATGCGAATCTCTACATAATGTTTTTATGTATATATTTATTATAATAACTTTAAATTTAACTATATTATAGTAAATATATATAATACACTTATTAAAAAATATAAAATCTTAATATGTTTGAAAAAATATCACCGCAGCACCCGCGCGAGTTTAAGGCTACTATATAATAAAATTCATATAAAAAATTATTCATTTTATGGTTTTTTTTTAATAAAATAGAGTAGCCGAAGACTTAACTATAACACAGCTCCTGCTAATGTTGCATGCTCTAAGGTCCGTCCTGAGAAGAGGGCACAACCCTGGCGGTGGAAGATTTCACTTTCTTATACCAATCTTTCCCATTGAGACCTCTTTTTCCAGCCAGTCAAAATACCCATTTTCTTCTCTGAATATGTGCTGTATGATGACCTACCAACTCACATCTTTGAGGAGGAGAATGTCAGCTAAAAGCCTTTGGAACTCCATTGGATAGGGCTTCACCTGGTTGCAGATATCAACAGTTTCCTTCAAATCACTCTCAAGAATAACCTTATCAAGCTTCAAGTCTTTAGTAAGCTTTAATCCTTTAACAATCAAAAGAATTTCAGTTCCCAAGATGGACATCCTACCATAATGAGCCGTGAAGCCTACAACCCAATTTCCCTCTGCATCGCGAATGAGACCCCACCAAAAGCAAGCTCGTTAGCGTTTCTCTCGGCACTATCAATACTAATCTTAAACGTACATGCTTTTGGTGGTTTTCAACTAACAATATCTCTATCTGTCAGCGTTATGTATAACAGACTTAGAATTCCTCCATACATTCTGCATTTTCTGAGTCTGTTGGATAAGTTTATACACAATAGACTAAACACTATCTGAGGAACTATTGAAAATGTAATCATTTCAGTATTTTTAGATGGTCCAAATAGCCACTTCAAAGATGGTGTACCATTGAATCTCAGGATGGATGACCTTGTTCTGGAGTTATTGCTTGTCTTTTTAATATATCCTTATTTATTAAAATTTTAATATTTATGAAAATTAAATCGAACTAATTTTAATCAGAAATTAAATTGAATCAGTGGTTTGATCAATTTGAATTTTTAATAAATTTTTTATTTTTTACTTTTTATTTTTAATATTTTAAAATTTAATTATTATATTTTAATTTTAATATAATATAATCTCTCTATTATTAAAAATAATATATTATTATTTTTAATCGGTTCATTTTAATTTTTTAATTTTTTTATTAAAATCGAATCGAAATAACTAAAATTTTTTGAAATTAAAAATTGAATCAAATTGAAATAAATAAAAAATTAAACTGAATTTTTAAATTAATTTAACTTATAAGTTTAAATTGAATACCGTACCAATTAACGTGGAATAAAGCAAATTATTAATTAAATTTAAATTCAATTGAAATAACTTTTATAAATATCCTGGTTTTCAATTTTCATCCTAGTCCCTTGAAAATCATGGATAATGAACGTGAGCCATCTTGGGCTTGGGCATAAAATCACGGATATTAAGCAGATTCCTGTTATTACATATATACGACATGTCACATGGAAGGTAAACACGTCCGTTGAATTGAGCCTTTGGTAAACTAAAAACGACATGCCGTAAGGGATCAAAGCTTCAACTTTAAGTCTTTAACCAAGGGACAATTGAAAATCTTAAACCCTTAAAACCCTCAAGGACCTCCACAGCAGCAGCGAATCAAAGGAGAAAGCAACAATGGTGAAAGCGTACCTGAGGTACGAGCCGGCGGCGTCGTTTGGTGTAATAGCATCGATAGAATCGAATATCGCATATGACAACTCCGGGAAGCACCTTTTCGCTCCGGGGCTCGAGAAGGTCGGAGTTTGGCATGTGCGCCAAGGCATCTGCACCAAAACCCTAGTTCCTTCTACTTCGTCTCGCAGCGGTCCCTCCCTCGCTGTCACCTATATTGCGTCTTCTCCTTCCTCTCTGGTATAATTAATCAGTGCTCGCTTTCTCTTATGTTTTAGTAGCTAGCTACTTCGGAGGAGAAATAAAATTGAGTTAAGCATGAATGTTGATTTTAACGAGTTAATTGTCCCTGAGCAACACCTCTGTTTAAGGAATGAATGTGGTTCTGCTCTTCTACTTAATGGAGGTGTTTGTTTTCCTGGAATCTAGAGAATGAAGAGAGCATTATTTTTTAAAGGTTTACAAGGGTTAATGGAAAATTTTAAAAACTTTTAATATTTTTAGGAGAATGTTTAACATTTTTTTTCTATAGATATAGTAGTATTTGTTTACTTTTCACGTCCAGAATTTTGAGTTTTTTTCTAGAATCCCTGGCAGTCTATGTTCACAAATTGTGTAGATGAGAGAGTCAAAAATTGACTTTGAATTTGAATGTAGGTTGCCAGTGGGTATGCTGATGGTAGTATAAGAATTTGGGACAGTGACAAAGGAACCTGCGAGACCACATTGAATGGACACAAAGGGGCCGTCACTGTTCTAAGGTACAACAAATCTGATGGCTCATCGCTTGCATCTGGAAGTAAAGACAATGATATTATACTATGGGATGTGGTTGGTGAGACTGGCCTTTTTCGCCTTCGTGGGCATCGAGACCAGGTTTGATATGACACATTTTCTGAAGTTGTTGAGTTGTTATCTTTGCTGGTTTATTTATTATTCTTGATCATCATCTTCATTGCTGTTTTGATGACTCTCATCTTGCATTTTCCAGGTCACTGATCTTGTTTTCTTGGAATCTGGTAAAAAACTTGTCAGTTCCTCCAAGGACAAATTTTTGAGAGTTTGGGATCTTGAAACACAGCACTGTATGCAAATAGTTAGTGGCCATCACAGTGAAATTTGGTCAATTGATATTGATCCAGAGGAAAGATATTTGGTAACTGGTTCAGCAGACCCAGAACTTCGATTTTACATTGTTAAGCATGAATTGGTTGATCAGCAAGGCACATCAAATGAAAATAGAGTCGTAACTATGCACAATGGAGATTCATCTACTCAAAGTAAGTGGGAAGTTTTGAAGCTTTATGGTGAAGTTCAGAGACAGAGTAAGGACAGAGTTGCAACTGTGAGATTCAACAAGTCGGGAAATTTGCTTGCCTGTCAAGTGGCAGGAAAAACAGTAGACATATTCCGTGTATTAGATGACAATGAAGCAAGGCGTAAAGCAAAGCGTAGGGTTCATAGGAAGAAGGAGAAGAAATCTGCAAAAGAGGCAGTTGAGTTAACTGAAATTACAGATCCCAAACTTATAAGTGAAGAACATGGAGGAGCACTCACTGTTACAGTCCCTGATGTTTTTAAGCTGCTTCAAACTGTTCGAGCTAGCAAAAAAATATGTTCCATCTCCTTTAATCCAACTACTCCTAAAGACTCCTTGGCCACTTTAGCATTGTCTTTGAATAATAATTTATTGGAATTTTATTCTATTGAAAGTAATTCTGCTACCAAATCATTATCCATTGAGCTCCAGGGGCACCATTCTGATGTCAGAAGTGTTACACTTAGTTCAGATAATACTCTTTTGATGTCCACAAGTCACAATACAGTAAAGTTTTGGAATCCAAGTACTGGTTCTTGTCTTCGAACAATTGATTCTGGGTATGGACTGTGCGGCTTGATTGTTCCTCATAACAAGTATGCACTTGTTGGAACTAAAGATGGAAAAATAGAAATAATTGAAATTGGGAGTGGCACTTGTATTGAGGTACTGGAAGCTCATGGTGGTTCAGTGCGGTCAATTGCTGCCCTTCCAAATGAAAATGCTTTTATCACGGGCAGTGCAGATCATGATGTTAGGTTCTGGGAGTATCAAGTGAAGCAGAAACCTGGTCAAGTATGGTCTTCTAAACCCTTTTATTCATACTAATGTTATCATCTTCTTTCTCATGCTCTATTTTGGCAAGCATCAGTTGAAAGATATACTTTTCAAGCTTGCTTCTTGTAATTTACCTAGGCTGCTAAGGAAAGTTTTTCTTGAAATGAAGATGTGCAGCTATATTGCTTGATATGGTAGTGAGGCGAGATTGTTTCTGTTTAATTTACAGGATACTAAGCAACTCCTGGTATCAAATGTGAGAACTATGAAGATGAATGATGATGTTCTGGTGGTTGCCGTTAGCCCTGATGCTAAATATATTGCCGTTGCACTTTTGGATTGCACAGTGAAGGTCAAATGGACTTTTAAACCTTTTCAATTTTGAATTTCTTTTCCTGTGATTTTGGGTTGGCTGTATAGGTTTCTTTTTCTAACTGCTTTTTGAGTTGCATGTACACTAAGTCTAAGGGAAATGGAGGGAACTGTCCATTCTATGGCTTGGCTCTAGGAATAGTCAAAATGGAAATAAGAAATAAATAATTAAATGCATAGATAGAGGGAAAGAGGTGAAAGAGCATTGCTAGTTGAAACTGAAATGGTGAGATGAAGGACTGAGAACTAAATGATCGGTGGGGTGGTGTTTGTTAACCATTGCTATTTTATGATGGGAACTTAGAAAAACAATTTGTGGGTTTAGCATGTCTTTATGATATTGTGAGCTCGGGAACAAGTTTTCTTTGCTTGGTTTTCTTTCTTAACAGTTCTTGTTTACTTCCAATTCATCTCTGTATTCTAAAACTCCTGTGTGAAATAAGAATTAGTCATTGCCTCATTGGGAATTTTGACATTAGTAAGTGGCAAAATCTATGACAGTTTCAGAAAAAAATGGAGTCTGGCATGCTAATGGACTAACATAATACACCCTCATAAGATATAACACTAGCAAATCTCTGTGGGAATGTTGTGTGGTAGTTGAATAAAATTTATACGGTATGAACATCTGTATTACTTTGACTGACTGTTCCATCACATTACATGAATATATTCAGGTTTTCTTCATGGATACACTTAAATTTTTCCTTTCGTTATATGGACACAAACTGCCTGTGCTATGTATGGATATCTCATCAGATGGAGATTTGATTGTTACTGGTTCAGCAGACAAAAATTTAAAAATTTGGGGTTTGGATTTTGGTGACTGCCATAAATCTCTGTTTGCTCATACTGATAGGTGCGTCATATTTATAATTTTACATGAACTATGTTTTTCCTTTACCATTGGCCTGTCTAGAATCCAGCTGAGCTATTTCTGTTGTAGTGTTATGGCAGTACAATTTGTGCACAATACCCATTACATGTTCAGTGTTGGGAAAGATTGCCTTGTAAAATACTGGGATGCTGATAAGTTTGAGCTGCTTTTAACTCTTGAGGGACATCATGCGGATGTTTGGTGTCTTGCAATCAGCAACCGTGGTGATTTTGTTGTCACAGGATCTCACGACCGATCAATACGTCGCTGGGATCGTACTGAAGAACCATTTTTCATTGAGGTATTTTCTTCTTGTTTCATTTATTGCATTAGTTATTTGATTTCTCTGAATGTCCTCCTGAATCCTGATACAGCTAGTATATGGAAGTCATTAAATTTTACCAAAAAAATGTATCCTCCGATTTTGCAGGAGGAGAAGGAAAAAAGATTGGAAGAAATGTTTGAGGCTGACCTTGACAATGCATTAGAAAACAGATATGCACCCAAGGATGAATTCCCAGAGGAGGGAGCTGTGGCCTTGGCAGGAAAGAGAACTCAAGAAACCCTTACAGCAACTGACTTGATTATTGATGCATTAGATGCAGCCGAAGTGGAATTGAAGCGCCTTGCTGAGCATGAGGTTTATTGGTTCTTCTTTAAGCTCTCTTATGCTGTCTTAATGTTTGTGTGTGTATGTCTGTGTTGTTGTTGTTGTGGTTGGTGTTGTTTTTCTTTTCTAGTTTATTTATTTTTATAAAGAAAAGGTTAAATACTTTCTTGTTCTCCAGTTCTCTCCTTATCTTATCACTCTCCCCCTTTGAAATACAGGTCCATAGTTCAGTTTCTCCTGTTGTGTTCTTGTGCCTGATTATTCTATCTGCTAACAAGAGAAGGTTTCCCCAGGGTAGGGCAATCTGTTGATCGTGGAGTGGGAGAAGGGAGAGGGGGAACATGTAACAGCCTGACCCGAATCGACTCAAATAATTTTTGAGTCTATTTTACACTTGATTTAAAATGATTAATTCAAGTTATTTAGGAGTTTTTGAACTAGGATTTATATATTACCAACTTTATTGGTAATTTGCCTCCGCTAAATTTATGACATCCTCATCGCAACTGTGCTATGCTAAAACGGATACAATTGTTAAGACCGGACTAGACTATCGGTATTGTGGTTCGCTAGTGTTTCGAGCGGCTCCATCTCGTCTCGCATGGGTAGCTTTCCTTGCAGTCCCATTAGTTCTGCACAATTTTTCTGACCAGGTGGCTCTGTTACCGATTGTAACAATTCGACTTGAACCGACCCAAATAACTTTTGGACTCATTTCTTTTACTTGCTCTGAAATTGCTAACCCAAATTATTTAGTAGTTTCTGAGCTAGGATTTATATATTACCAACCTTATTGGTAATTTGCTGATGTGGGACGTTACAGAACCTAATGTTTAGTTTGAAATGGAAGGGGAAAAAAAGATAGGAAGAAATGGAAGTGTATATATTATATATATGTATATATATATTGGTTGGATGTCTTTATAGTAAAGGAGGAAGTTAAATTTAACTTTTTGAAACAATTGTGGTTAGAACAAATTGTTTTAAGAGTGAGCATATTATGTTTTTTAATGAATGACATGAAGCTCTTATTTGAAATATGAGTTCTCTGTTGTTTAGGCTTAGTGCATCAGAAATAGGTATGAAATACAAGTATGCATTAGTGTAGCAAAGGAAACTTCATCTTGACAGTTATTAAATGTGTCATTTTTAATCTTATATTTCTTCCTTCAATGATCTTTGAAATTTGGTTTTGAGAGGAAGACACCTTACTTCAAATGAGAGATTAGATTGGCCTTAAAAATTAGTTTGGTTTTATGGAGAGATTGTAACTTTTGCCCCGGGGGTGTGGGGAAGAGAAGAGATATGGCGGAGAACATAAAAAATAGTTCCGAGTAGAATGTGATTAGAGAGAAAGGGTGAGGGTGAGTAGAGTTTAAAATTCTCTCTCTTTATTAACTTGACTTGAGATGTGTGAATCCATGTTTGGGCTTTTTTCTTGACTTGTTTGAACCAGATAGGTACTGAATTTACAAGACATCTTTTTTAGGCTATAAATTTTAGTATCTAACATTCATTTTTCGTGATTTAGCATGTTTACATGACTTGTTAAGAGTAGAAGCATTCTGTAACTGTTTCTGACATCTGATTAGGATCTGGGTGCCTTGACATTTTAATTTTAGGCTACTTAATTGTTTGTGCACATCCTATTACTCACATAGACCTGTAACATGATATTATTGTCTATTTGAAATTTATATGCCTATAATTGTGTTTATCAGGAGGAGAAAACCAGGGGAATAGTTGCTGTGTTCCAACCAAACCCTATTATGCAGGGGCTTGCTGCATCTGATTGTGTTCTTCGTGCAATTTCAAATGTTCACACCAATGATCTGGAGCAGACATTATTGGTACATAAGCAGTGTGTGTATGCGAGTATTATATACTAAATGTTATAATAGCATGGGTTACCAGTATGTAGATGAACTGGTTATCACCTATAGGTATACAAGTATGTACCAATTGGACAAGCCAAAATCACTCTTTGCAAGTTTGAGCATTCAAGTTGCATGGATCATTATCTTTGCAATTTTGAATCATTTGAGTTGAGTGGTTTCATGTCACTTTTGTCTATGAACTGTGAAGCTTGTAGTCAATTAGGCTGTACTTATTCCACGCATCAAAAATTAAGGAGTCCAGCGTGGAAATTCAGCTACTATTTGTCTCTTGATGGCACTGAAACCTTTCTTCTTTTCCCTGTTGTTGATAATATCTCACCATGTCTCATTCTCATAATTGCTTCAAGTGAGATAAAAATAATACACGTCACTTCTGGTCTGTTGAATAAATGAGAGAGAGAGGGAGGGAGAGGGGTATTAGGTCTCCCGTTGCTTCTAAAATTCCTTGTCAACTGAGCGGAACAAATTTAACCTATTGCTTTCCTCTGCAGATGATTATGGTTTTAAGGACATGCTTAAGTTGATTAGGTCCTGATTTCTGGTTTGGATTATTATTCTTGTAAGACTTAAGGGATAAGTGGTTTTCTTTGCAGGCTTTACCATTCTCTGATGCTCTGAAGCTGCTTTCCTACTTGAAGGATTGGGCCTCAAATCCTGATAAGGTTGGCAGTCACTAGTATTTGAATGAACAAAACTGTGTATTCAACTGCTTGAATTTATTAAATAGCATTAGATTTTGTGCTTTTTTTTTTTTTTTCTCTTTCTATGTTGTGCTAATCATGTCCATACAATCATTGGTTTCTCTACCTACTTTGTACTATTCATTGCTTGAGCATGAAAGAACATGTTTCCAAGTCACCTTCCAATTATTTAGGCATTAAAGTCATACTTGCTTTGCATTCCAGGTTGAGCTTGTTTGCAGGGTCGCTACTGTGCTATTGCAGACGCATCATAATCAGTTGGTTACTACCCCAGCTGCAAGAGCTGTATTGACTGTTCTCAAGGACATTCTTTATGCAAGAGTAAAGGTATTGATATATTTCAGCCTTATTGAATATATATTATGTTTAAGTTAGGTGAACATCCATTTCAACATGGTCGGATCATAACATAATGCCTGATTTCTGCATAGTGTATACTTTGCAACAATGCATTTTACTGCATATTCTGTTAGACCAGTAAAGCATCAGAATCTGAGAGTCTGCTTTGACAATTTATATTTGGCCATGTTCAGGAGTGCCAGGATACACTTGGCTTCAATCTTGCAGCAATGGATCATTTAAAGGTATGAATGTCAGAATGATTTTCATATTACAAATGGGAGGCTGAAACCCTTTATTTTTTCCCCTCTGCTTAGCCTTTGGGTTTGTATGCTTATCACTTTGTTTCTTTGGTTCTTTTAATATACCAGCAATTAATGGCTACTAGGTCAGATGCACTCTTTAAAGATGCAAAAACAAAATTGCTAGAAATCAGGTTACAGCAGTCTAAACGGTTGGAAGCAAGGACAGATACAAAAGAGGAGAAACGGAAAAAGAAAAAGCAGAAGAAATCAAATGGCACACCTGCTTGGGCATGAGTAATTAAGCAAGAGAATTTCTAAGAAATGGAATAGTTACAGTAAAATCACAGATTACACTACGAAAGCCATAACCACATTCCACAAGTACAAAAGAATTTTGTTTGCTAGAGAGATAAATAGCTGGCAGATATATTATTTTGTGGGGCGGAGGTGGCAGTTTTGGCATATTATTTATCGAAAAATACTCATCTTATTCTAATTGTAAAATTTGTAGTGGTGTTTTGAGCGAAAGGAATTTTTCAGTTTCCCATGAAATGGTGAATGTGAATGATTAGTGTGATTTTTATGTGAGCATATCATCAATTAAGCATTAACATATATATAATTTTTCTGTTTTCATTTTTGGGATTTTCCCAAATGTGGGTTCCATTCCACCACATCACTATAGAAAAAGTGGGTATGGCATCTAAAGTGATTATTTATATTTCTGCATTAGATACTGCAGCGTTTCATCTCCTAGGGCACAATTTCATTTGAGGATGAAATTAGGTACATATCATTAGAGCACAGGATGAACACCACAAGCAAACGTTGAAGAGTGGGAAAATAAAAATAATAATGAAGACAAATGGAAACTGATGAAGAAACACGATGGAGAAGACGATAGAAACATCATTAATCAGAGCCAAAGAAGTTGTATAAATGTAATTTTGATGGGTACAATGAAAAATTTGAAGACGGCAGCCATGCCTATAATCAGCAAACAAGAATTAATATATAAATCATTGTCCAGCTTTGTTGTGGTGTTCTACTTGAAGTTCTTGCCCTCGTAAGTCTGACCAAATTGCCAGTTTTTAGGGGCAACATGCCATGAAGTTAATTCTCTGCCATCACTCGTCGTAACTCTGAAGGTTAGTGATTCTCCAACCAAATGGGTACTAGTTTTCCAGGTGACACCCCAGTCTCTTTCCAATTTGGTCCACTTAACGTTGTCATTGCCCTTCACTTGAAGGGACACAACATCTCCGGCTCCACCAACATTCCACACTATCACTTGGTTGAACCATGGGTTTCCCATTATTGTGAACCGAATCCCTCCTTTCTTGTTGCATGGAACCCTGCAAAGAACACAACTCATTTAAATGTAAAACCTGCACATGTTAAGACTGTAAGGAAATGGACATTATCATCTAACCTTCTGTATTGGATAGGAATAATCCCAGCAATGTAGTCAGCGATTTTGTTGAAGACGGGCTGGGCTATATCGAAATGCTCTTTACCCGGTAGAGATGGATTTGATGGGCAGAGATTTGTTGCTGTAACAAAGAGAGATCCTTTCTTGCACCATTTAGGGCTATTGACACACTTTAATTCAAAACATCCACCACAGCCCTTCCCTTTCTTGAATAAAACGTCGCTTATAGCTGCTGTGTTCAAGGTGTAACCCTGCTGTACAACATCTTTATAGCCACAAGCTCCTCCTGCAAATTTTTATGCTTATTTATTTCCCATTTCTTTAAATATATATAAGAGATTCATTAGAAATAAAATTTTTACCAAAGGAATCGGTGCCACCGCCATAAAAAGTGGCATGAGCTTTTCTCCATGGCCCAGACTTGAAATTAGATTTGTTTTGTTTGATAGGTTTAAGTTTGTGGCCATGTCGTCGAACAGCATGAATAGCAGAGTGCATAGCCGTTGCTTCGCAATTTTTAGCCAGTGCAACAACTAAAAGCAATAACATGGCAGAAAGAGCTCCCAAAGGCGACGCCATGTTGCTGGGCAGAAGGACAACTTTTGGCACTTCGCCTTTGGCGCTTCTTCTTTCTCCACTTTGTTAGAGCTTAAGATTTTTCTTGTTTCCTGCTCAGCTTTGCAGAAGCTTTGGATATTTATAGTGCTGGATTTTGCTAAATTGTTATGGGTTTCTATTTTAAGGCAATTTTTTTAGAGGAGATTAGTGATTTTAGGCCTTTTACATAGGAAAAGCTAACATTTATCTTCAACCGGCAAAACTTTCTTTCAATCTTCACACGTTGCATGGCATTGAGGGAAATTAGGAGAAATCTCATAACCAACTATTCCATTTTCACCCAGCTCTGTCTACATATACAGTAGATTAGCCATCACTTTTAATTTACTATGCTAAAATCACTTTTTTTTATTAAGAATCTTATATAAAAATCATTCGTACCATTTTTTACAAAAAATAAAAATTTCATTATTTAATTAAGAAGTTTCACTTGCCAATATTTTAATATTTAAAAAAATTAATAATTAATGTTTTTTTTTATCTCATCAACATTGCAAATATTATTTCATTTCTCTATGTAACTTGAGATTTCCATCTAAAGGTAACCTGAGATTTTTGGCATATCTAAAGGTAACTTGAGATTTCCTTTAAGTACATAAAACAGTAAAATTGAGCGGTTATCTACAAAAAAGATATAGAAATCAAATGTTTGTTAGTGAAGAAAAAAAATACGACAACTTAGAGAATGATATAAAAATGTTGGGTTTCTGTCTAATGTTTGATTATTTTAATTATTTATTATTATTAGGATTTTATTTTATTTTTTAGTTATTTATAAGAATAATCTTGTTGATTATTTCATTGGCCATTTATGATAAAATTTTTAGCATATTTATGATAAAGATTAATAAAGAAAATTATATATATATATATATATGCATGTACATATATGATAATAGCAAAACAAGAACCACTCGCTGAATTTTTTATTTTTTTTATTAAATATGTTAATTTTTAAATAAAATAAATAAAAATTTACAAATCATATTATCAATTATTTTGATATTTATTTACAAGTTTAATTAAAACAATTAAAAATATATTTTAGAATTAATAATTTTATATGCTTTGCTAATTAATAAATCTACAAAATAATTACAATTAAAAATTAAAATTTTTTTACGGTATATTAAAAATAACATTAATTAGAGTGGAACTAGCTCCGTTAGTCTCAAACCTTAACATACAAGCCACAACCAGCTAATTTCGATCCTATCCATATCTAATGTTTTATTAATTATTTTTTTAAAAAATATTTAATCATTTTAAATTTAAAAAATTGAAAAATAATAAATAACATTTTAACCATGTCGTTATTGCAAATATTAAAAAAAATATAAATTTTTTTCTTTAAATTATTTGATTATTTAAGCACATGTATAGGAGCTGACTGCATGACGAGTCTGTTAATTGAACTGTATATGAAGGATGATAAGCATCCTAAATAGGAAAAAAGAATTAAAACTAAAAATTAAGGAAATATAGAATTGTAATAAAAATAAATCTTAAATAATTAAACTAAGGAAATTAGCATTTTCGATTTGGTTAGGGTACTATTTTTGTTTGACAGATTTATAATAAATATTAATCAAAATTTGTATATATAATTATGAAAATTGTTTATTTTTATTATTCTTTTATCAATTTATTTATATTCTAAAAAAACAATGAAGACTGTATTTCTCGTCCATCTGAATATAAATGAATAAAATTTTTATTCATAAAAAAAACTCCTACAAATTTATTCCTTTAAAAAAATAATATGATGATAATTATCCTTTTTTTTTATCCTTCAACTACGTAATTATTATACTAAATAAATTAAATAAAGAGAATTGAACATATATTAGCATTTACATTTTATTTTAATATTTCATTGGATTGCAGAAATTTTTTTTGGAAATAATTATTATATATTTTGTATGTTTTATAAAAAAAAAAAAATTATTCACGTACAATACTAAAATTCAAATTGCTTATATTACAAAATTTTTCATAGAAATGATAAATTCAGATATTTTTTCTTATATACAAGAAATTAGGTTGGAAGTTATTTTTCTTAATTTACGTTACAATAGGTTATAAAAAATTGCTCTTTTCATGCACTGGAATTTGCATTAATTGTGCTAATTATTATGGTTTTAAAAATTTTCTACAAGTTTTGTTAATTAACTATGAAAAAGCTCTTAGTTAATAACTTTTCCTTTTCTGTATTCCCAACTTTATCAAAATAAATTTGGCTGATAAATTTATGATTTTTATTTTTTATTTTTATAATTTAATGATTGATAAAAAGTAGATATACACTCTAATAAGATATTGAGACACTTATTGACTATGGATGAGGGGTCATATACTACAGTAAAGATGAATGGGTTACATAAGTTTAATAAATGAAGTAATTGTCATGGGATTTAAATATTTTGAGGTTTTAAGGTTTGAGAGTTACAGAGGAATTAAGATATTGAAAACACAACCAATAAGTTGTGTTTTCTATGAAGGTAGGAGTTTTCATATCTTGTCCATATCGGGTATAATAATAGATGTCTTTGACAAAAACTTTTCTCGCTTATTAATAATGAGTAATTGACTCATTTAATATTATACATCTCCTCACACATGCTAATTTAGATAGCTAAACCATGCATATTTAAAGTGTCATATTGTTGACATGGAATTAAGAATCAAAGTTATTACTTCGTACTCATATTTAGGTCCGGTGCTTTTAGGCATGTCATTGACCACCATACCTTGCCAAACAATAATCGTCAAGATTGGCTCTTATTAAGTTGATTAAGTAAATACACACGCAGCAAAAAATATAATGGGATTTATATTTTATATTTTATATGTTATCAATGATATTAGTAAAGAATTAAAATATAATTTTATTGTAACTTATTCATTTTATTTTGGTACGAAAGTTAAAATATTGTTGATATTCATTTGATCTCCTACTACTGAGAGGACAAATACGTTAGGAAGCGAGTAAATTAAATGAAGATGTGAAAGAAAAAGCTGAAAATGGCAATTTATATGCAGGCAAACATGAAGAGGATATTAGGAAAGATTTCAATGTCTGTCGTCTGCCATCAATGCTCCAGTATAAATTGCTCCACAATTTTCTTTGCAAGCACAACAAATTATTGTATAAATTTATTAATTTGTGGGTTGCTTCATCTCTATCCCTTAAACATTGGGATTTGATTTGAGTATTTGAATTCTAGTTTTTTCTTATAGGTTATTTGATTTGGTGCAACCAATGCATACCTTAATGCATGGAATCTCATCTATTCTAAATGTGTTTAGACGAAAGCAGTACTAAAATGGGTGACGTCCGAAAAAGTCCTCTTGTTTCCTACTCCTTTTCTATAACACAATCTCTGAAAATGTTAACTCTAATATGATGAAAGTAAGCATGTTCGCACCATTTTCTGTTATGCACGTACTCACGTGCTCTGTTTTCTGTTTTTAGTAATAAAACACGTACCCACGTGTTCTGCATGTTTTAATTTGTTAAGAGTCTATTGCCCACGTATTCTGTAACTCGAATCTTGCACGATATGGCTTCAAGGTCGGAGTAAATTTTGTTTTCAATTTGTAATGGTTGATTTGATTCAGTATAAATAAGAATGAAAAGCCGAAACAGTATGCGGCTAATTATTTTTCAAAAACAGAGTGTGCACTCTGCACAGAACAATTGCCACATTCTCGTAAGTTTGGTAGGAGTGAATCACAGGAGCTCGACAGTCCGGCAATTATGTTCGCACTTCTAGAAGAAGAGTGCTCACACTCGTTAAAGCTGATCTACTGCAGAATTACACCAGGTCGGAGAGTTCGGCAAGATTTGCTGCAGAGTTACAGGAGGTCGGCGAGCTCGGCAAGAGTTGCTGCAGAGCTACAGGAGGTCGGAAGCACGGCAAGACCTGCTGCAGAGTTACAGGAGGTCGGAAGCTCGGCTAGAGCTGGTGCAGAGTGATCACTTGCATGCAGGAGATCGGCTTGAGAGGTTACAGAAGAACAGCCTCTCAGCCTACACTTGGTATCAGAGCCCGGGACCTTGTTTATGCCCAAATACATGCCTCGGCACGAATCATCATCGTCAAGTGCCGTCCGTAGTGGTAACGGCTGCAATGGTGGTAAAACGGCAGAAACTGGACAGACGGCAGTAGCGGTAGTGAGAGCGCCCGTAAGAGAAGGGGGTGTCTCTCTACAGTATCCGCTCCTAACTAAGACAAATTATGCGGCTTGGGCAATCAAGATGCAAGTATATATGCAAGCTCAAGGTGTTTGGGACGTCGTTGAGTCGGAAGATCCAGTTGATCCTCGTTCAGACTGAATTACATTGGCGGCAATCTTTCAAGGGATCACCGAAGATACCCTATTGCAGTTGGGGGTAAAGAAATCAGCTAAAGAGGCATGGGATGCTCTCAAGGTTATAAACCTCGGTGCAGAGAGGGTCAAAGAAGTACGAGCACAAGCTCTTAGATGGGAGCTCGAAATCATGAGAATGGAAAATGGTGAGTCAGTAGATGATTTCACCGGAAAAATCTCAACTGTTGTCAACAAGCTCCGAGCACTTAGAGAAGAGGTTAATGAAACGTATGTAGTAAAGAAGATGTTGCGATCAGTGTCCCCTAAGTATCTTCAGATTGCCTCAACCATAGAAGAATTCGGAAATCTGTCTGTAAAGACGATTGAAGAAGTAACCGGTTCTCTCAAAGCTCACGGGGAGAGGTTGCGGAGCTACGACTCCAGAATAGATGAACATGTGCTACTTACTAAAGGAGAGTGGAAAGCACGAGCTGAGTCCTCAAAAAACAATGAGAAGCAACCGCAGGACATAAGTAGAGGTCAAGGACGCGGAAATGGGTGTGGTAGAGGATGCGGCAGAGGTAGAGGAGGTGGTCGCGGCAAGGGTCGTGGCCCTCCTGGAACAGGTCGAGGTCAGGATGATGAAGGACAACATCGTCAGAAGTTCGACATTAAAAAGGTCAGGTGTTACAATTGCAATGAATATGGCCATTTTCAATCTGATTGCAAAGCTGAAAGAAAGGGAAAAAATGAGGCACATTTAGTGGAGCAATTCGAAGAGGAGTCGACGTTGTTGATGCTAGAAACCAGTGAGCTGATTCACATTGGTGAAGAGAAAGAAAAGGAGCTAATGCTGAATGAAGAACAGATGCATGGCTTCGAAGGTGTAGAAACAAAAGGAACCATGTGGTACTATGATACGGGAGCAAGCAACCATATGACCGGCGACAAGCAGACCTTAACCGAACTCGATGAAACAATCAAAGGGAATGTCAAGTTTGGTGATGGTTCCGTCGTCAAGGTAGAGGGCCGAGGCACTTTAGTGTTTCAGTGCAAGAATGGAGATCATTTTAAACTAACAAATGTGTACTACATTCCTCGATTAAGATCCAATATTATAAGCCTTGGTCAACTCGACGAATCAGGAGCAAAAGTGGTGGTGAATGGAGGAATTCTCAGAGTATATGACGCAAAGGACAGGTTGATAGCCAAAGTGCAAAGAGCTGAAAATCGTTTGTATACGATGAAGATGATACAAGCAAAATCGGAGTGCCACTTGACAAGGTTGTCAGAAAAGTCTTGCTTATGGCATGCACGCTATGGGCACCTGAGCTATCAAGCTTTACGCAAGCTTGCACAAGAAAGCATGGTGAAAGGAATGCCGGAGATAGAAACAGTGAAGGACGTTTGTGAACCTTGTGTGATCAGCAAGCAGCATCGCACAAGTTTTCCAAAAGCAGGAGAGTATCAAGCAACTAAACCTCTGGAACTCATGCATGGTGATCTGTGTGGGCCGATATCACCTACCACATGCGGCGGAAACAGGTATTTTCTTTTGCTTGTGGATGACTACAGTCGTTATATGTGGATTGAAATGCTTAGAAGTAAAGATGAAGCTTTTAATGCTTTCAAGAAAGTGAAAGCTCAAATCGAAGTCCAGTCTGAATGTAAGCTCAAAATGTTTAGAACAGACAGAGGAGGTGAGTTTGCATCGAATGAGTTCGAAGAGTACTGCAAGTTACATGGCATCAAACGCCAGCTCACTGCACCTTACTCCCCACAGCAAAATGGTGTAGTAGAACAGAGAAACCAAACCGTAGTGGAGATGATGAGGTGTCTATTAAATAGCTCTGGGGTGCCAGCTACATACTGGGGAGAAGCTGCACGTACTGCAGTATACATATTGAACAGATCACCCACAAAAAGTGTCCAAGGCATGACTCCTTATCAAGCGTGGCATGGAAGACTCCCAAGTGTTCATCATATGCGTGTTTTTGGTTGCATTGCATATGCCAAGAACACAGCTCCTCACTTGAGAAAATTAGATGACAGGAGCATGAAGCTGGTTTTATTGGGATATGAACCAGGATCCAAAGCATATCGATTATTGAATCCAAATTCTAACCGAATTGTGGTAAGTCGGGATGTTGTGTTTCAGGAAGAAGAGAAGTGGAAATGGCAAGGCCAGACAACATCAAACTCCACAATAGAAGGACCACTTGTCATCACGTACAAGGAAGCACAAATACAAGAAGACAAAAACCTCCGAAGTTAGGAACTGACGCCAGCTTCCTTATCACCTATAGCCGGGTCAAGTCCAGAATATTCAGAGTCAGGAGAAAGCAGCTCGGAAGGACCAAGGAGGTTCAGGACTCTTCAAGAGATTTATGAAAACACAGTGGAGGTCGATCAAGACTACGGTCTTTACCTCATGTCAATTGAAGAACCAGCATCTTATCAGGAAGCTGCCTGCAGTGAACATTGGCGACAAGCGATGATAGAAGAAATGGAGGCTATCCGGAGAAATGGAACATGGGAACTAGCAGAACTCCCAAAGGACCAGAGAGCTATTGGTTTGAAATGGATCTTCAAACTAAAGAAGAATCCGGAAGGGGAGATCATTAAATATAAAGTGAGACTTGTTGCAAAGGTGTATGTGCAGAAATAAGGCATAGACTTTGAAGAAGTCTTTGCTCCCGTAGCCAGGCTGGAGACTGTGAGAGTACTACTTGCTGTAGCCGCTCAAGAAGGCTGGATAGTGCATCATATGGATGTAAAATCCGTATTCTTGAATGGTGAGATAGAAGAAGAGATTTACGTGACACAACCCGACGGATTCGTTGAACAAGGGAAAGAGGAAAAAGTTTTAAAGCTACGGAAGGCCCTGTATGGTCTTAAACAGGCGCCTCGTGCATGGAATATAAAGCTAGATAAATGTCTCCATGAACTAGGGCTTCAAAGATGTGTGATCGAACATGCAGTCTATAAGAAACACAAAGGAGATGAAGTGCAGATTGTGGGAGTATACGTAGATGATCTGATAATCATGGGTTCAAAGCTGAGAGCAGTGGAGGATTTCAAAGCCAAGATGAGAGAGAACTTCGAGATGAGTGATCTGGGAAAGCTAAGCTATTATCTGGGAATAGAAGTCAAGCAGAGGCCGTATAGTATCACCCTTAACCAGGCAGGGTATGCAGAGAAGATACTCGAGAAGCTTGGCATGGCTGAGTGTAAGCCGTGTCGGGTTCCAATGGATACACGAGTAAAGCTGAGCAAATCAGACGGAAGTCGTCCAGTAGATGCAACACTTTACAGGAGTGCAATCGGAAGCCTAAGGTACTTGGTGAATACCCGTCCCGATCTCGCATATTCAGTTGGGATGGTAAGTCGCTTCATGGAAGCCCCAACAACGAAACATCTAGCAGCTGTAAAACATATATTACGCTATGTAAAAGGCACTTTGCATCATGGCTGCAATTACAACAAAGTTGAAGAGGAGGAGTTCAAGCTGGTAGGCTATAGTGATAGTGACTTAGCCGGAGACGTAGATGATCGGAAAAGTACGATAGGGGTAATCTATTTTCTCGGCCAAAGCCCAGTCACCTGGGTTTCACAGAAGCAGAAAGTCGTAGCCTTATCTTCATGTGAGCCGAGTATATTACTGCAACAACAGGGACTTGTCAAGGTACCTGGATTAGTAGACTGTTACATGAGCTGATCGGTTGGAAGACAAACAAGTTCGTGTTAAGAGTGGATAATAAATATGCAATCGCGCTCACAAAGAATCTCGTTTATCATAACAGAAGTAAGCATATAGACATTAAGTCTCATTTTATTCGGGAATGTGTTCAAAGAGGAGAAGTCAAAGTCGAATATGTCAAGACTGAAAATAACTGGCTGACATTCTGACAAAGCCATTGTCTCGGGACAAGATCGACGAGCTGAGCATGATGATCGGGATTGGAGATGTGAAGAACAAGCTTACGGGGGAGAAATGATGAAAGTAAGCTTGTTCGCACCATTTTCTGTTATGCACGTACTCACGTGCTCTGTTTTCTGTTTTTAGTAATAAAACACGTACCCATGTATTTTTTAATATGTTAAGAGTCTGTTGCCCATGTATTCTGTAACCCGAATCTTGTGCGATATGGCTTCAAGGTCGGAGTAAATTTTATTTTCGGTTTGTAATGGTTGATTTGATTCAGTATAAATAAGAATGAAAAGCCGAAATAGTGTGCGGCTAATTATTTTTCAAAAACAAAGTGTGCACTCTGCACAGAATAATTGCCACATTCTCGTAAGTTTGGTAGGAGTGAATCACAGGAGCTCGGCAGTCCGGCAATTGTGTTCGCACTTCTAGAAGAAGAGTGCTCACACTCGTTAAAGCTGATCTACTGCAGAATTACACCAGGTCAGAGAGCTCGGCAAGATTTGCTGCAGAGTTACAGGAGGTCGGCGAGCTCGGCAAGAGTTGCTGCAGAGTTACAGGAGGTCGAAAGCACGGCAAGACCTGCTGCAGAGTTACAGGAGGTCGGAAGCTCGGCTAGAGCTGGTGTAGAGTGATCACTTGCATTCAAGAGATCGGCTTGAGAGGTTACAGAAGAACAACCTCTCAGCCTACATAATACTATACCCTTTGTGGAGAGACTTCTCTTTTGATTCTTCAACTTTTCCCTAGGAGACTTTCTCCTCTTTGCTGCAGGCTTTTAGTTGTCCCCTGCCCGACTCCTTACTCTGGAAGTGGATTCTTCTCTCCATCCAAAGATGGGGTTGTAGATATTTTTGGCTTGTCTTCACGGGCTCTATGCTCCAGGAGAGGTGCTTATTTTGCTGGTGTTTCTTGGTTGTGAATTTGGGTTCTTTTGCCTTGTTTTTCTCTTGTTGCTTTTCTCGTTATGGGTTTTTGCAAGGAGAAATATATGATTGTGAACTTGGGGTTGTAGATATTTTTGGCTCTTTGCCCGGGAAGTGGATTCTCCTCCCCATCTAAAGATGTGGTTGAAAATATTTTTGGCTTGTCTTCACGGGCTCTATGCTTTAAGAAATGTTTTTATTTTGCTGGTGTTTCTTGGTTGTGAATTTGGGTTTTTTTGCCTTGTTTTTCTCTTTTTGCTTTTCTAGTTCTGGATTTTTGCAGGCGAAGAAAAAAAAAATGATTCTCTAAGGTGATTCTCTAAAGTTATTCTCTTTCTCTTGCATGGCAAGCAGTTTTTGATAGTTTGACAAATGAAACATTATGAAGCCCACTGTTTCGGCTTGTTGGTTGTTATCTATTCTTCCTTAAGGTCTTCCCCCGAAGCTACTCGGCACCAAAGACCGAGATTGACTCGATTGAGTTCCTACTGATTTGTTTTTCTATGTTGTTGCTCCTTGGTGTCTTGTGCTTGTTTATGTTTTTTCCAACTTATGATGGCACTGGACAGTGGTAGCTGTGCAACTCCAACAACCCGACATAGATGAGGCAGGCATCTTCTTTTTTTCTTCTCTCAGATTGTCAAGTCAAGCTCTAGGTTTTAGAAATCCATTTTCTTTGAGTTCTAAATGTGGTCTTAAAGTTTAGTATGATTTAGGATCTCTATGGGCTTGTTGCTTATTATTGTTGGGCCTTTGGCTTTTGGCCTTTGTATATGTTTATAGTTATTGAGTTTTTTTAGTAATGAATAATAATAAAAAATTTTAAAAAATTAAGATCTTAAAAGATTAAGAAATGTTAACACAAAATTATCAATTTCTTTTTTTATTATTATTTTCGTGAAAAACAAATCGATATTTCTGCTAGCAGTGCGAGAACCAATTCCATGTCCATTGCCACAAAATTTAGAATTCCAAGAAAATTGTAGTCCTGGAGGACTTTGAATTAACAAACTTATATTATGAAATTGTTTTTGCAAGAGAAGCCATAATATGCATATGATACGAAATAAAAATCGGCTGTTTGTTAATGACCCACTAGTCAATTATTTACAAATTAAATAATATAAAATTGGCTGTTGTGCTTAAAGTTTATCTCTATAAATAAAAACTAAAATACTTTATCTCTATATAGATGATTTATACCAAAAAAGTATTTGAAACTCTTAATGATAATAAGATCGAACAATGACCAATATCAAAACGTATATTAAATAGAATAGAATTCATTTTATAGTCTTTATAAAAAATTATTTAATTTTTCACTTTTTTTATAGTTTCTTTCTATTTTAATTATAATATTTTTTATAGTGATGATAAAGATACAATTCATCGCTTTACTTTTTATTCTTCTTAAACTCTTCGAGATCTAGTTTGGCTACGGTTAGAAGGTTTTGATGAAGAAGGAATAGAAGGTTTTGCACTTCCACCTATTTATCATGAGCCTAATAATCTAAAATACTTGAAAGGTTTCTATAAAACAAAAATTTGTGTTGGTGAGATTTTACTATTTTTTCGAAATCACAAGATCACCATTGATCTAAGCTGTTGCAATTTACATGATAAAATGAATGAAGATTGTTTAAAAATTTATTACATTAAACTTATTAATCTTTTTTCAGTATTATTTTAAAAAGTTATTGTACTTATAAATAATCACTATTTTCTAATCCTATCTTTATTAGGATTTTATTTTATTTTATAGTTATTTATAAAAATAATCCTTCTGATTAGTTCATTGGCCATTAGAAATTATAATTTTTAGATGTGTTATTTATTAGCGTATTTATATTTTTTTAAATATGTTAGTTTTTAAATAAAATAAATAAAAACATATAAATTTTATTGATTAGTGTCTTTTTTGTTCATATTATCAATTATTTTGATATTTATTTACGAGTTTAATTAAAACAATTAAAAATTGCACATGTCTATATATATATAGATATACATTTTATTTTTTTAATATTTCAGAATTAATAATTCTGTATGCTTTGCTAATTAATTAGTCTACAAAATTTAAATCACAATTAAAAATTTTTGACGGTATATTAACTACCTTAGTTAGGCACAAACATTAATATCCAACTAATTTCGATCCCATCCATATCTAAAGTTTTATTAATTATATTTTTTTAAAAATATGTTATGTAATTATTTTAAAATTAAAAAATTGAAAAAAAAATAAATAATATTTTAATCATATCGCTATTGCAAATATAATAAAAAAAATTATTTTTTTTATGCAAATTTTAAATTTTTTTATTATTTAAATACATATGTCTAGAGTCGCATGACAAGTCCATTAATCTCTCTATAAAAAAACAATTAAAATTAAAAATTAAGGAAATATAAAATTGTAATAAAAATAAATCTTAATCATATTTTCTTTTTAATATTCAATAATTAAATCTTAATGACCGCTGGATCTCTAACGTTCGAACTAGGGTCAAGTTTTGGAGAAAGAGACGGGTCCAAAGCTCACTAGAGCCCTTTAAGCAGGTCAATCCGCTAATATCATATCCAATCCGCATATGAGGCAAGCCGGGCTGCTTGAAAGCCTAGATCTGCTGGAAGGGAGCGTATCTCGCATGATGTGACGAGAAATAGGGGAACAGGCCCATCTATATTGTGGCCCTACCACCACGTGCGCCAAAGGGAGATTAAATGACCGCTTGATGAGAGTGGGCAAGCTGGTACGCCCATACGTACGACTCTACATGACAGGGACATGTGACGCTGTAGTAGGGTGGCGGTTATGCGTCATTAGAGGATAAGAAAAAAGAAAATAAAAGAGGAATACGTGACTCCGCAAAGTAAGCTTACACACACACTTTGTAACCCTACTTCCTCTGTACCCCAAAATATCAATTGGCACGTCTGTCAAAAATAAAGGAGATCTTTTCATCATCGGAATTTCCATTTCCATAACACCCACTGAGATCCACATGGCAAACTATAATGAAAACTATACCACCCACACCCCAAACGACCTCAGTTCTACTCATGAAGGTCAGCAGTTCTCATTTTTCAGTCTCACAACCCCATCAAACCAACCACATGTATTGTTTAATCCCTCGTCGAATTCGGCAGGAATCAATACAGAACAACCTTATCTAACTAAGAGCTACAAACTATGGCTCTTCAATTACAGAACACTACCTAGTCATTAGGGCAAATGCTGCAATAGAGGGGCCTCAACACAACGTTGAGCGTGCCCCTTGTAACTGAAGGCTTTAACGCCACTGAACCCCAACCTACCTTCAACTACTAGGTCCCCCAACAGAGTAGCCGGAGAGTGGATGAAAGAAGTGGTGAGGCCAATAGGGAGAATGAGCCTGCGGTCAGAGCTAGAGGCCAGAGGATGAGAGAGCTCATCGAGAATGATGAGGCAGAGAGCTATTCTATTAAGCCAACAAGGAGGATAGAAAGTGAAGAGTGAGAGAGGGGATATCGCCTGGAAAAAAGGCCAAGGCAGGAGGAGACAAATGTGGACCGAAAGTTGGAAGGGATAAAAGAAAAGCTCCTGACTAAACTGGCAACACAGAATAACAGCCAGGCCCTCCTACCCATATCCTCATATTTTTCAAGGTGGATCCAACAGGAGACCATACCGAAGAAGTTTATGATACCACCGATGGCGGCCTATGATAGTGCTCCCCCGGGAGCACATCCTGAACTACAAGACGTTCATAGAGCTCCAAACTCTCTCAGACTCCTTGATGTGCAAAGTCTTCCCCAATACCCTTACAAGGCCAGTTCGGGCGTGGTTTAACAGTCTAAAGTAGGGAGCATTAAGAGCAGAAGGCAGCCTGGTACTACAAGGGAAAGGAGCTTGAAAGGTGGAGATCTGGCTCTAAGAATATTAGAAGCGACTGGAAAGAGAGCAATACTGAAAAATTGGCACCAACTTGGGAGGGCCCTTCAAGATAACTAAAGTCATCAAGTCTGGGGTATACAATATTGAAGTTGTATAAAAATAATTCTGATGGATACAATGAAAAACATGGAAGCCCTTCAACGGCAGCCATGCCTATCATCAGCAATGAGGAAACAAGAATTAATATACAAATCATTGCCCAGCTTTGTTGTGGTGTTCTACTTGATGTTCTTGCCCTCGTAAGTCTGACCAAATTGCCAGTTCTTAGGGGCAACATGCCATGAAGTTGATTCTCTGCCATCACTCGTCGTAACCCTGAAGGTCAGTGATTCTCCAACCAAATGGGTACTAGTTTTCCAGGTGGCACCCCAGTCTCTTTGCAATTTGGTCCACTTAACGTTGTCATTGCCCTTCACTTGAACAGACACAACATCTCCAGCTCCACCAACATTCCATACTATCACCTGGTTGAACCATGGGTTCCCCATTATTGTGAACCGAATCCCTCCTTTCTTCTGGCATGGAACCCTACAAAGAACACAACTCCTTTAAATGTAAGACCTGCACATGTCAAGACGACAAGGAAATGGGCATTATCATCTAACCTTCTGTATTGGATAGGAACAATCCCAGCAGTGTAGTCAGCAATTTTGTTGAAGACGGGCTTGGCTATATCGAAATGCTCACGAGGTGAATTGCACCAGCCTCCATTGTCACTAGGTAGAGATGGATTTGATGGGCATTGATTTGTTGCTGTAACAAAGAGAGATCCTTTCTTGCACCATTTAGGGCTATTGACACACTGTATTTCATAACATGCACCACAAGTCTTTCCTTTCTTGAATAAAACGTCGCTTAGAGCTACTGTGTTCAAGTTGTAGCCTTGTTGTACAACATCTTTATAGTTACAAGCTCCTCCTGCAAATTTTTATGCTTATTTATTTCTCATTTCTGTAAATATATATAATGGATTCATTAGAAACAAAAATTTACCAAATGATCCAGTGCCACCTTCATAAAAGGTGGCATGAGCTTTTCTCCATAGCCCAGGCTTGAACTTAGGCTTGTTTATTTTGATAGGTTTAAGTTTGTGGCCATGTCGTCGAACAGCATGAATAGCAGAGTGCATAGCCGTTGCTTCGCAATTTTTAGCCAGTGCAACAACTAAAAGCAATAACATGGCAGAAAGAGCTCCCAAAGGCGACGCCATGTTGCTGGGCAGAAGGACAACTTTTGGCACTTCGCCTTTGGCGCTTCTTCTTTCTCCACTTTGTTAGAGCTTAAGATTTTTCTTGTTTCCTGCTCAGCTTTGCAGCGGCTTTGGATATTTATAGTGCTGGATTTTACTTGTGTTTGTTAAATTGTTATGGGTTTCTATTTTAAGGCAGGTTTTTTAGAGGAAATTAGTGATTTTAGTCCTTTTACATAGGAAAAGCTAACATTAAACTTTCTTTCAATCTCCACACGTCGCATGGCATGGAGGGAATTCAGGAGAATTAATTTAAGTACATAAAACAGTAAAATTGAGCGGTTATCTACCAAAAAGATATAGAAATCAAATGTTTGTTAGTGAAGAAAAAAAATACGACAACTTAGAGAATGATATAAAATTTTTGGGTTTCAGCCTAATGTTTGATTATTTTAATTATCTATCTATTATTAGGATTTTATTTTATTTTTTAGTTATTTGTAAAAATAATCTTGTTGATTATTTCATTGGCCATTAGAGATTAAAATTTTTAGATGTTGATATTTATTAGCATATTTATGATAAAGATTAATAAAGAAAAGTAAAACAAGAACCACTAGCTGAATTTTTTTATTTTTTTTATTAAATATGTTAAGTTTTAAATAAAATAAGCACTCCAAGGCTTAGCCTGGTAGAAAAAATGCATCCTGTAGCCTTGAAAAATCTAAGGTTCGACTCCTTCAACCCCTATTTCAAAAAAAAAAAATTTAAATAAAATAAATAAAAATTTACAAATCTTATTAATCAGTGTTTGTTTTAAATTCATATTATCAATTAATTTGATATTTATTTACAAGTTTAATTAAAACAATTAAAAATATATTTCAGAATTAATAATTTTATATGTTTTGCTAATTAATAAGTTTACAAAATAATTACAATTAAAGATTAAAAATTTTATATGGTATATTAAAAATAACATTAATTAGAGTGGAACTAGCTCCGTTAGTCTCAAACCTTAACATACAAGCCACAACCAGCTAATTTCGATCCTATCAATATCTAAAATTTTATTATTATTATTATTTTAAATATGTAATCATTTTAAATTTAAAAAAAAATGAAAAATAATAAATAACATTTAACCATTTCGTTATTGCAAATATTCAAAAAAATATATAAATTTTTTTCTTTAAATTATTTGACTATTTGAGCACGTGTATAGGAGCTGACTGCATGACTAGTCCGTTAATTGAACTGTATATGAAGGATGATAAGCATCCTAAATAGGAGAAAAATTAAAATTAAAAATTAAGAAAATATAAAATTATAATTGGTGGCGGTCGGTTTCTGGCGTACAGACTCAGATCGGACTCTAGAGATAAATATTGAACTAAAATCCATTAGTCTCCACTGTGCAGACTGGTCGGCCCAATATCGCATATCTCGCAGCCTTATCAGCATGATTAAATGACTGCTTGACATAGAAGGATACAGTCGCCTGAAAGAAAAGGATATGCTGGAACCTGATGAGATGTTACATACCACAATCACCAAACGACGTCGCAATATAAGAGAGCAAAGAATGGGTCCAAATTCCAAAAGCAAAATGATGCCGTTTCTTGTAAATACACTCCAGGAGATACCAGAAGGTTCCAGAACAACCCAGAGAGAACTCTGTTAGTTAGATTTCAGTTTCTCCAAAACGTGTATATATAGGCAGATCTACAATCAATAAAATATTCATTCAATTTCAATTTCTCTCATTCCCATTTATAGCCAATTTCATCATGGTATCAGAGCATACCCTGAGTAAACCACTCCACCAAACTCAGATCCAGATTTGAAAAGAAACCACCCTTAATTTCCCAGTCTACACACCTCAATTAACAAGTGCAATGGCAGAAATTATTGAAGAAAATATACCAGGGAAGGCAGAGAAAGACGACAAGATTATAAGGCTGCAAAACTCTGACTCTCCCAGCATGATCCTCGTCAGTTCTCCTCTAAACGGCAATAATTACCTGACATGGAGCAAATCAATGGTCATTGCATTGAAAGCAAAAGATAAGCTAGGATTCATAAACGGCAAATGCAAAATGCCAGATCAATATGATAAAAACTACGAGAAATGGCAGAAAGCAGATAACATGGTAATGTTCTGGATCTTGAATGCTCTATCAAAAGAATTGGCTGAAGCTTTTCTCTATGCTACAAATGCCTACGAATTATGGGAAGAATTAAAAGAAAGATTTGGGAACAGTAATGGCCCTCTGATGTACCAATTAATGAAGGAAATCAGTAATGCTAGTCAAGCAAACAACAATCTCATGATGTATTACACGAAATTAAAAAAATTATGGGACGAATATGCATGTTTAGAACCAATTCCAATATGTGATTGTGGCGCAGCAAAATCATTCACTGATATAGAGGGCAAACACAAATTAATGCAATTCTTGATGGGACTAAACGAGTCTGATGACCATGTAATGAATCAGATTCTTATAATGGAGCCACTGCCTAGTGTGAATAAAGCATATTCCATGATCCTGAGGATTGAAAAGCAGAGGGAAGCACAGAGTGAGGAAGCTGGAAACAGTGCAATGACAGCAAAAACTTCAGAGATTAATAGAGGTAGAACATGGAAGACTCAATTCAAAAAAAGGGATGACATAACGTGTTCTTACTGCAAAACCACAGGTCATGTAAAGGAAACCTGTTTCAAGCTCAATGGATATCCAGATTGGTTCAATGAACTCAAACTGAAAAAGAACAAAGGGAAAGAAAATGTTGCAGCTCATGTATTTGAAACACCTCTAAACTGTAATGACAGCTACATTCAAGGCAATGCTGATTGGAATATGGAGTCACTAATACAAGAAATGATGAAATACATGAAGAGTCACGGCCAAGGTACTATTGACAGCAATGATGCCAATTGTGTGAATTACACTGGATTTGCAGGTATGACTTCCTCTTGCTACTCTAAAGCAAATAAAAATAAAACTATAGGAGAATGGATTATAGACACAGGTGCCACAACTCACATGTGTAATGACCTATCCTTTTTTCCAAACCACATAATTCTAACTAAACCAAGAGTTGTGACCCTACCCGATGGTGTAACGACCCGAAAATCGGACCGCTACCGGCGCTAGGATCCGGGTCGGCTTAAGGCCGCCGAGACCCGTAGCAAGCCTGACATACAACCTGAAAACCTGTTTAATCCCATACATGATCCACAACATACATAAAAATTTAAAACTTTTCTTTCAAACATCCAACTCAACCTGAACATATACTGTACATAGTCATCATCATAATCGTGATCCCTCTGTGGGATCTCATCAATGCCCCAACGGGCGATACAACATGAGATGAGTTGGCTTTCATGAACATTATAAAACATTTTTGATCATGTAATAAAAGGGATACCTCATACACAATGTCAAGCACAATATCTAATCCTCAATATCAATACATGACTGAAACTGTACTTTTTCATAATATTAATACGTGTATCATGTCCACACTATCTATTACATATACCAGACTTCATTACTCTTGTAAACCTCCTGGTCTACCCTGTACCTGCAAACCTGGGGAAAATGGGAGAGGGATGAGCTACTAGAGCCCAATGAGCAGAATAATAAAACATTTAAAAACATATGATAACATGGAATGCATCACATCACAGCTAAATCACATCAAGGATGAACTTGTCACCAATAGCCCTCTACATGGTCCAACTGTGCCAGAACGTAGAATGGGTCCTGGTCTTTCCCTTACATAACATAACATAACAGTGTCCAACTGTGCCAGAACGTAGAATGGGTCCTGGTCTTTCTCTTACATAGTGCCAGCGAACGTAGAATGGGTCCCACTGGTCTTACTTTCCGTACCGTACATATCACATCGTCATATCATAGATCAAGGGCTATGGATCATCCAACATTCATCCACATCAACATTTAACATATGCAATGCAACATATTCGTGAATTCTAATGCAAACAACCTAATTCATCACATGGCATTCATGATGCGTGAATCATGCTAAAAAGTTCATCATTTACTTTAAAACATAATGAGATATTCCACTCACCTCTGGATAGCTCTGACCAGACACTGGGGCAACAGACTCACTGCTGGGGTCCTCGGTTCCTCGGGTCCGAACCTACACAGGTGGACTCAAATGAGGGACCAAACATACATGAACATAACTCTAAACTATTCCCCAAAAAAAACCCCTTAAAACATCATGAAACAATCATAGAAAAACATGCAAGAAATGGCTGAACAGGGCACTTTCGGCGGCAGGTTTGGCGGCCGAAAGTCCCTCCAGAGCCGAAAGTCAGGCAGGTTCGGCGGCACCTTCGGCGGCCGAAACTCCCAGACAGAGGCGAAACTCATGCATGTTCGGCGGCACCTTCGACGGCCGAAAGTCCCAGACAGAGACGAAAGTCTCCTTTCGGAGGCAACTTCGGCAGCCGAAAGGCCTGCCTCCCCAGCCATGTTCGGCGGCCGAAAGTTCCTTCGGCTGCCGAACCTGGTTTCTGCCAAAGGGCAGAAACTTGGCTCCCTTATGCATTTATGCCTCCAATCTCATCCAAACATGCATAAACCTATTCTACAACATTCCCAACCATACACAAGCAAACATACAAGTTCCTAGGGGGCATCAAACCAACAAAACCCCAACTACAACACACAAGCAACTCACATTATTCAAAAATCATACCAAAAACCCATAAACATAACTATGACCTAAACATGCATTTTCTACCCCCATGAACTTCATAAAACTTACTTAAAACATAATGTAAGCTAGAGATCGACTCTTACCTCTTGAAGATCGAGGGTGGAGGCGATCTAACTTGAAGTTGGAAGAGATTCGAGTTCTTGAACCTCAAAGCTCCAAAACTTTGCTCAAAGGCTCAAATCTTCAAAACGAAGTTAAAACAAGTGAAAAACTGGAAAGATCTAGAGGAAAAACATCAAAGATCGGTGAGGGGCGGTGGAAAGCTCACCTTGGCCGAAAATGGGGAAAAGCTCGCCCGTTTTCGGCTAAGGGACCCTTTTATAGTGGCTGGCCAGGCCACGTTCGGGGGCCGAATGTGCCTCCGCATGCATGCCATGTTCGGCGGCCGAACCTGGACTTCCTCACTTATGCTTTCGGGGGCCTAAAGGCGCTCCCGAAGGCATGCATGTTCGGCGGCCGAACCTGAGTTTTCCTCCAAGGTTGTTTTAATGCAAAAACTCATTTCCATTTTACTTAAAACCATGAAATACCTTAAAACATTTTATGAAAACATGCTTCTACCCTACTAGAGGCTTCCGACATCCGAGATTCCACCGGACGGTAGGAATTCCGATACCGCAGTCTAGCCGGGTATTACATTCTCCCCCCCTTAAGAACATTCGTCCCCGAATGTACCTCAACTAGCACATAGCATGGCATAAAACATAACATACATACATACATAGCACATAAACACATAGAGATCTAACCTTAAAAGAGATGAGGGTACTGCTGGAGCATAGACTCCCGTGTCTCCCAAGTGCATTCCTCCAAATTGTGGTGGTTCCACAGGACTTTCACCATCGGGATTTCCTTGTTCCTTAGCTTTCTGATCTGGGTGTCTATGATCCGTACTGGCTGTTCAACATAGGTGAGATCCTCTTGGACCTCCACATCAGGCTCACTAAGAACCTTGCTCGGATCTGACACAAACTTCCTCAACATCGAAACATGGAAAACCGGATGGATTCTTTCCATTGAAGTAGGTAAATCCAGCTTGTACGACACATTCCCAATCTTTTGCAAGATTTCAAAGGGTCCGATGTATCGTGGGGCTAGTTTACCTTTCTTCCCAAAGCGAACCACCCCTTTCATAGGAGACACCTTGAGCAATACCAGATCCCCCTCCTGAAACTCTAACTGTCTTCTGCGGATGTCTGCATAACTCTTCTGCCTGCTTGCAGCAGTCTTGATTCTTTCTCTGATTATGGGTACCACCCTGCTGGTAACCTCTACTAGCTCAGGCCCTGCCAAGGCCTTTTCTCCAACCTCTTCCCAGCAAACAGGTGATCTGCACTTCCTCCCATATAAAGCTTCATATGGAGCCATCCCGATGCTAGCATAATGGCTGTTATTGTAGGCAAACTCCACCAAAGGTAGATGCTGCCTCCAAGAACCGCCAAAGTCCAGTACACACATCTTGAGCATATCCTCTATAGCCTGGATGGTCCTTTCTGACTGTCCATCAGTCTGGGGGTGGAAGGCAGTACTGAAATCCAACCTAGTACCCATGGCATTCTGCAGACTCCGCCAAAATCTGGAGGTGAACTGGGGCCCTCTATCTGACACTATCGAAACAGGAACCCCATGCAACCTGACGATCTCGTCGACATACACCTGCGCCAACTTGTCCACAGAATAGCCACTCCTGACAGGAATGAAGTGAGCAGATTTGGTGAGTCTGTCCACAATCACCCATATGGAGTCCACTCTGTTGGACGCTGCCGGTAACCCCACTACGAAGTCCATAGCTATATTCTCCCATTTCCACTCTGGAATAGGTAGCGGGTTAAGCATTCCAGCCGGCTTCTGATGTTCCAGCTTCACCCTCTGACACACTTCGCAGGCTGACACAAACTGTGCCACTTCTTTCTTCATAGCTGGCCACCAATAAACCTTCTTTAGATCTTGATACATCTTGGTGGCCCCGGGGTGAATGATGTATCTTGCGTTATGAGCCTCTCTCATAATGTCTCCTTTTAGCCCAATGTCATCTGGTACACATAGTCTGCTCCCATAGCGGAGGATCCCTTTGCTGTCGAATCTGAACTCACTATCATTGCCTGACTGAACAGTCCTGGCAATCTTCACTAACTCCGGGTCCTCATGCTGTTTCTGAGCCACCTGCTCCAGAAACACGGGTGCCACTCTCATCTGGGCCACCAAGGCACCTGTACCAGACAACTCCATCTGTAGACCTTCCTCAATGAGCTTGTAAAACTCCTTCACCATTGGCCTCCTCTCTGCCGATATGTGGGATAAACTACCGAGTGATTTCCGGCTTAAGGCGTCTGCCACAACATTCGCCTTACTCGGATGGTACTGAATCTTGCAATCATAGTCACTCAGCAGCTCCACCCATCTCCTCTGTCTCAAATTCAAATCTCTTTGACTCAGGATGTACTGCAGGCTTTTATGATCTGTAAAGATCTCACATTTAACCCCATAGAGGTAGTGCCTCCACATCTTGAGTGCAAAGATTACTGCTGCCATCTCCAGGTCATGTGTGGGGTAATTCAACTCATGCTTCTTCAGCTGCCTAGAAGCATAAGCGATCACCCTCTCTTTCTGCATTAGTACACAACCCAGTCCCACACGGGACGCATCACAAAAGACTGTAAAGTCTTCATCACTAGATGGCAGAGCTAAAACTGGTGCTGAAGTCAACCTCTTCTTAAGCTCTTCAAAACTCTCATCGCACTGGTCGGTCCACAGAAACTTCTGATTCTTCCTGGTTAACCTGGTCAGAGGAGCTGCTATCTTTGAGAAGTCCTGAACGAACCTCCTGTAGTAACCTGCCAAACCCAAAAAACTTCTGATCTCCGACACTGAAGTGGGTCTAGGCCAGTTAGCCACAGTTTCTGTCTTCTTGGGGTCCACCTCAATCCCATTCTCTGACACTACGTGCCCCAAGAACGAAATGCTCCTCAGCCAGAACTCACACTTAGAGAACTTGGCATACAAGCCATGTTCCCTCAAGGTCTGCAGAACCAACCTCAGATGATGGGCATGCTCCTCTGCATTCCTGGAATACACTAAGATATCATCTATGAAGACAATAACGAAGTGATTCAGGTATTGGCTAAATACTCTGTTCATGAGATCCATGAATGCTGCAGGGGCGTTGGTTAACCCGAACGGCATCACAAGGAACTCAAAATGCCCATATCTGGTCCTGAAAGCTGTCTTCGGCACATCTTCATCCCTTATCCTTAGCTGATGGTACCCCGATCTTAGATCTATTTTGGAGAAACAACCCGCTCCTGCTAGCTGGTCGAATAGATCATCGATCCTTGGCAGAGGGTACCTATTTTTGGTAGTGACTTTGTTCAACTGCCGGTAGTCGATACAAAGTCTAAGGGATCCATCTTTCTTCCTCACAAACAAGACCGGAGCACCCCAAGGTGAGGTACTCTGTCGGATGAAACCCTTTTCTACCAGTTCTTGCAACTGTTCTTTCAACTCCTTCAACTCGGCTAGGGCCATCCTGTAGGGAGGGATAGAGATCGGTCTAGTTCCAGGCACCAACTCTATCTCGAACTCTATCTCCCTAGCAGGTGGTAAACCTGGAAGCTCATCAGGAAAGACATCCTGAAACTCTCTGACAACTGGCACCGAGGCTGGCTCCCTGACTGTCTAGCTCTCTCACATGAGCTAAGTACCCCTGACATCCCTTCCTAAGCAACCTACGAGCCTGAAGGGCTGATATCAGACCTCTAGGTGTGCCCCTCTTGTCTCCTCTGAAGACGACCTCTGACCCGTTCTGATCTCTGAACCTGACTACCTTGTCCCTGCAGTCCAAGGTAGCACCATGGGTAGATAGCCAATCCATCCCTAGAATGACGTCAAAGTCTGTCAAATCTAGAACCACAAGGTCGGCGGAGAGGCATCTTCCCTCAACAAAAACTGGACTGTACTGGCAGACTGACACTGCCACTGACGGGTCACACTTGGGTCCACTGACCCATAGGGGACACTCTAACCCAGAGACTATCAGACCCAACCTCTCAACGGCTCTCGGAGCAATAAATGAATGAGATGCACCCGGGTCCATTAATGCATACACATCAGAACACCCAATGATGAGATTACCTGACACCACGGTGTTGGATGTGTTAGCCTCCTGCTGAGTCATGGTGAAGATCCTGGCTGGAGCTGATGGACCTTCACCTCGGGAACCAGAAGAAGAGGCTGCCCCTCTCCCTCTACCTCTGCCACTGCCCTGAGTTGTGGCTGGAACTGCTGGCTGTGCCACACTACAAGAAGCTGTTTGCTGGGGCTGGCCCATAAAAGGTGCTCTAAGACACTCCCGAGCTATGTGTCCCTCCTGTCCACATCTGAAACATGTATTAGTCCCAGTTAGACACACTCCCTTGTGCGGTCTTCCACATCTCTGGCATTCTGTACCATCTGAGCCTGAACTCGAGCCACCGCCAAATCCCAGACCGGACTTCAGCTTATTCCAAAACTTATTCTTCTTCGGCTTCTTGGTGGTGTTGTCCCACCTCTTCTTACTTGAGCTCTGAGAAGAGAGACCTGGCCCTCCTCTACCTGGGGTCTTAACCCCTGAAGACTAGGTCACTGACTGCTTCACTGACCCCTCAACTATAGCACTCGCCTCCATCCTTCGAGCCATATCCACCACAGTGTGAAAACTTTCTCTCTCAGCTGACTGAATCAACGAGGAGTACCTGGAATGCAGCTTCATAACATATCTCTTGGCTTTCTTCGTATCTGTATCTAGAGCTTGCCCTGAAAAAGGCAATAGCTCCAGGAATTTATCCGTGAACTCCTCTACACCCATATGCTCTGACTGCCTCAGTTGCTCAAACTCAATCATCTTCAGTTCTCGAGAACTGTCTGGAAAAGCCCATCCAGCGAACTCATTCGCAAATTCCTCCCATGTCATACCGTCTAGTCTCGGGTCCAGATAACACTTGAACCATTCCCGTGCCTTTTTGCACTTCAAAGTGAACCCTGCCATCTGAATGGCCCTGCTGTCATCTACCCCTAGCTCATCAGTTATCGTCTTCACTACCCTCAGGTACTCAAAGGGGTCATCCCCTTACTTGTATTTGGGAGCATCCAGCTTAAGGTAATCTGTCATCTTTACCTTGCTCCCACCGGCTGAGCTAGGTCTAGAAGGTTGAGTAACTGGGGCTGCTGGTTCTGTAGGTGGTGGAGGTGGGGGTGCAGCATTCCCCGAGGTGGGGTTTGCCGGGTTTGGATAGAAGGGTGAGGGTGGATAAACTGGGTACTGTGTGTAAGGTGGATAAAAAGGTGGATAAGGCATGTCGGTAGGATAGGGGTTAAAGCTGGAGAAATCCGATGTGCCTCCCATCGGATACCCTGAACCTTGTGGGAAGGGTGGATAATGGGGTGGAAAACCATACCCCGAGGCCTGAATGCCTCCCTGAGACTCCCCTGTCCCTTCTTCCTCCATGCTCACATCCAGGTCCCCATCCCTCCTCTGATCCTCTTCCATAACCTCCCTCACATCTGAAGAACTTCCTCCTCTATCTGTCCCCCTTCTGCTAGCGTCAAAAGACCTTCTAGGGTCCCTTGACACTCTTTCTCTGTTGGCTCTACAAGACATTGCCCTAGGCAACGTAGGAGGACGGGCGCTCGTGCCCTCATCCTCAGGTGGTACTCCAGTCAATCTTGCCGATCGACGGGTTCCTCTCATCCTGTTTTCTGAAAAACAGTACACATCACACAAACATTAGCATCATATGGTTCATGTGGGCACACATGAACCCTCATCACATATACATCTTTCATATCATAGCATCAATGCACATGTATATAATCATGGCATTACTCATCATCATACAAGACAGGACTCCACATCCTATGCTAGTGGACATGATCTTTCCTATTGTGCTTGACCTTCTAGAACATCTATGAGCCCGACACTCTAGGTCCGATCCTATGAACCTAGGGCTCTGATACCATTCTGTAACGACCCGAAAATCAGACCGCTACCTGTGCTAGGATCCGGGTCGGCTTAAGGCCGCCGAGACCCGTAGCAAGCCTGACATACAACCTGAAAACCTGTTTAATCCCATACATGATCCACAACATACATAAAAATTTAAAACTTTTCTTTCAAACATCCAACTCAACCTGAACATATACTGTACATAGTCATCATCATAATCGTGATCCCTCTGTGGGATCTCATCAATGCCCCAACGGGCGATACAACATGAGATGAGTTGGCTTTCATGAACATTATAAAACATTTTTGATCATGTAATAAAAGGGATACCTCATACACAATGTCAAGCACAATATCTAATCCTCAATATCAATACATGACTGAAACTGTACTTTTTCATAACATTAATACGTGTATCATGTCCACACTATCTATTACATATACCAGACTTCATTACTCTTGTAAACCTCCTGGTCTACCCTGTACCTGCAAACCTGGGGAAAATGGGAGAGGGATGAGCTACTAGAGCCCAATGAGCAGAATAATAAAACATTTAAAAACATATGATAACATGGAATGCATCACATCACAGCTAAATCACATCAAGGATGAACTTGTCACCAATAGCCCTCTACATGGTCCAACTGTGCCAGAACGTAGAATGGGTCCTGGTCTTTCCCTTACATAACATAACATAACAGTGTCCAACTGTGCCAGAACGTAGAATGGGTCCTGGTCTTTCTCTTACATAGTGCCAGCGAACGTAGAATGGGTCCCACTGGTCTTACTTTCCGTACCGTACATATCACATCGTCATATCATAGATCAAGGGCTATGGATCATCCAACATTCATCCACATCAACATTTAACATATGCAATGCAACATATTCGTGAATTCTAATGCAAACAACCTAATTCATCACATGGCATTCATGATGCGTGAATCATGCTAAAAAGTTCATCATTTACTTTAAAACATAATGAGATATTCCACTCACCTCTGGATAGCTCTGACCAGACACTGGGGCAACAGACTCACTGCTGGGGTCCTCGGTTCCTCGGGTCCGAACCTACACAGGTGGACTCAAATGAGGGACCAAACATACATGAACATAACTCTAAACTATTCCCCAAAAAAAACCCCTTAAAACATCATGAAACAATCATAGAAAAACATGCAAGAAATGGCTGAACAGGGCACTTTCGGCGGCAGGTTTGGCGGCCGAAAGTCCCTCCAGAGCCGAAAGTCAGGCAGGTTCGGCGGCACCTTCGGCGGCCGAAACTCCCAGACAGAGGCGAAACTCATGCATGTTCGGCGGCACCTTCGGCGGCCGAAAGTCCCAGACAGAGACGAAAGTCTCCTTTCGGAGGCAACTTCGGCAGCCGAAAGGCCTGCCTCCCCAGCCATGTTCGGCGGCCGAAAGTTCCTTCGGCTGCCGAACCTGGTTTCTGCCAAAGGGCAGAAACTTGGCTCCCTTATGCATTTATGCCTCCAATCTCATCCAAACATGCATAAACCTATTCTACAACATTCCCAACCATACACAAGCAAACATACAAGTTCCTAGGGGGCATCAAACCAATAAAACCCCAACTACAACACACAAGCAACTCACATTATTCAAAAATCATACCAAAAACCCATAAACATAACTATGACCTAAACATGCATTTTCTACCCCCATGAACTTCATAAAACTTACTTAAAACATAATGTAAGCTAGAGATCGACTCTTACCTCTTGAAGATCGAGGGTGGAGGCGATCTAACTTGAAGTTGGAAGAGATTCGAGTTCTTGAACCTCAAAGCTCCAAAACTTTGCTCAAAGGCTCAAATCTTCAAAACGAAGTTAAAATAAGTGAAAAACTGGAAAGATCTAGAGGAAAAACATCAAAGATCGGTGAGGGGCGGTGGAAAGCTCACCTTGGCCGAAAATGGGGAAAAGCTCGCCTGTTTTCGGCTAAAGGACCCTTTTATAGTGGCTGGCCAGGCCACGTTCGGGGGCCGAATGTGCCTCCGCATGCATGCCATGTTCGGCGGCCGAACTTGAGGTTCGGCGGCCGAACCTGGACTTCCTCACTTATGCTTTCGGGGGCCTAAAGGCGCTCCCGAAGGCATGCATGTTCGGCGGCCGAACTTGAGGTTCGGCGGCCGAACTTGAGGTTCGGCGGCCGAACCTGAGTTTTCCTCCAAGGTTGTTTTAATGCAAAAACTCATTTCCATTTTACTTAAAACCATGAAATACCTTAAAACATTTTATGAAAACATGCTTCTACCCTACTAGAGGCTTCCGACATCCGAGATTCCACCGGACGGTAGGAATTCCGATACCGGAGTCTAGCCGGGTATTACAGATGGCAGCATGAAAAGCATCACAAAAATTGGAACAGTATCTTTAAACCAGAATATGCAATTATTAGATGTGCTATATGTGCCTACTTTTAAGTAGAATTTACTGTCTATTAGCCAGATTACAAAATCGAACAAAATATCTGTGCAATTTCTTCATAACTAGTGTATCTTGCAGGACCTAGTGACTAAACACCTACTAGCTGTTGGGAGAATGCACCAAGGATTATATAGACTAAATAAAGAATCATTTAGCCATCAAGGAAGCATATTAAAGACAATTGGCACAACACTGGTATCTCAACAACTTCAAGGCAGATATGAAGTATGGCACAGAAGACTAGGTCATGCATAAAAAAACAAATTAATGAACCTAAATGTAATAAAAGCTAGTGATTGTGATTCCCATGTGTGCACCATTTGTCGCATTGCAAAACAACAACGATTGAGTTTCAATAAAAGCAAGATTACTTCCACAACACCATTCGAGCTAATTCATGTGGACCTTTGGGGCCCATATCCAGTGGTTTCAGTCTCAAATGCAAGATATGTATTAACCATAGTTGATGATTACACTAGAGCAACATGGACATATTTACTACAGCACAAACAATCTGTGTTTGCTGTGTTAAAAGAGTTCATTGCCATGATTAACAATCAATTTCACAAGTCAATAAAGAACTTGAGATCAGATAATGGGACAGAGTTTGTGAATCAAGATTGCAGCAAGTGGCTAAAGGAAAAAGGCATTATTCACCAGAAATCATATCCATACACTCCACAACAGAACGGAGTAGTTGAAAGAAAGCACAAGCACTTACTACAAGTTGCAAGAGCCCTAATGTTTCAGTTAAATTTACCAAAAAGATTCTGGGGAGAATCCATACTCACAGCCACTTATATTATCAACAGATTACCAAGCTCAGTACTGAATTGGGAGACACCTTATGCTCGCTTACATAAGGAAGACCCCAATATTGATCCACTCAAAACATTTGGTTGCTTATGCTTTGCAACCAATACCTTACCCCACAAAACAAAATTTGCAGAAAGAGCCTTTAAGGGAGTATTCCTTGGATATGTCCCAGGAATGAAAGCCTACAAAATCTATGCCCTAAACCTAAACAAGACCATAATTTCCAGAGATGTCATCTTCCATGAAGACATATTCCCATTCAAATCCCAACAAGACTCTTATAACCTCCATAAAACAGTATTACCAAACACAGTACTTGAACCTGATTCAATCCCTACAATCTCAATACCAACAAATACTGATCTTAGCCCTCCCCATGAATCTTTAAGATCAACAGAAGAGACTGAACCACATATTGACACATTTACAGCTGAAGAAAAAGGAGAAGCACCTGTTACTTCTAAATCAACCCCAGAACATTTAGAAAAAGGGATTTCAGCACAAATAAGAAAAAGCACAAGGCTCTCCACAAGACCAAGATGGCTAAATGATTTTGTGGCAATTTCTATATATCCTGCTAATCCAGGTGTGTTCTCCAACACTACCACAAGTAATTCTTCCAACACCTATCCTTCTTTTACTTCTGAACCCACCTTCACCCCTCCTTACTTGAGCTTTGTGGCAAATGTCTCTATGACCTATGAACCTAAGTCCTATTTACAAGCTAAGGAGGACAGTAACTGGGTACAAGCCATGCAAGATGAACTAAATACCCTAGATACAAATAACACTTGGTACTTAACGACTCTACCAAAAGGTAAAAGAGCCATTGCCTCCAAATGGGTTTTCAGAATCAAATACAAGCCAGATGGCTCTGTTGACAAGTTCAAGGCCAGGTTGGTGGCCAAGGGATTCAATCAACTACTTGGAGTTGACTACACTGACAATTTTTCTCCAGTAGCCAAATTGGTTACTGTGAGAATGTTCATGGAAATAGCTACTACCAAGAACTGGCATATACACTAACTCGATGTTAACAATGCATACCTACATGGTCATGTAGAAGAAGACCTATTTATGTTACCCCCAGAAGGCTATGGTAAAGCTCAACCAGGATAAGTATGCAAACTTATCAAAAGCATCTACGGATTAAAACATGCAGGAAGGATGTGGAACAAAGAGCTTACCCAATGCTTAATACAATTCGGCTTTAACCAATCTCCTTTGATCACTGCCTGTTCACAAAAACAAAGAAAGGCAGATTTTTAACTTTGCTTGTTTATGTTGATGACATTCTTATAGCAGGTCAATCAAAAGAGGACATAGCAGAAATCAAATCTCACCTTGATAAACTATTTATAATCAAGGATCTGGGTTATGTCAAGTACTTTCTGGGCTTACAAGTTGTATGCTCTGAGACTGGTCTTTTCCTTCACCAAAAAAAAATATGTATTAGATATCTTTCAAGAAACAGGATGCATGCAAGCCAAAATTTCTGACTCTCTTCTACCACAAGAACTCAAACTTGACAACACAACAGGACCAATTTTGACTGACCCAGATAAATATCGGATGCTAATAGGAAAATTGCTTTACCTTGGAGTCACAAGACCAGATATTTCCTACGCGACGCAGTATCTCAGCCAGTTCATGCAACAGCCGTTTCAGCCACACTGGAATGCAGCACTTCATGTGCTTCGCTACTTGAAAAGCTGTCCCACACGAGGGTGGTTCTTCCCAGCTCAGAATGACCTCAAGATCCGAGCTTTCTCCGATGCTGACTAGGCCTCCTGTCCGATGACTCGAAAATCACTTACTGGCTACTGCATCTTCCTTAGTCCATCCCTGATCTCCTGGAAAATAGAAAAACAGAACACAGTTAGTAGATCCTCAGCAGAAGCTGAGTACAGAAGCATGGCTCTCACAGTGTGCAAGCTTAAGTGGATAACTTATCTGATGAAAGAGTTCCATGCAGAACCACAACTCCCCATTCCTCTTCACTGTGACAACCAAGCAGCCCAACACATCGCGGCCAACCCGGTCTTCCACGAACGAACGAAGCATCTGGACATCGATTGCCATATCATCCGCGAATAACTCTCCAGAGGCTTTATCTCAACAGTGCATGTGCCTTTTCGACAACATATCGCAGATCTGTTCACCAAATCCCTGGGAGCGGCGCAGTTTCACACTCTCCTGTCCAAGATGGGTTTACCCAAAAATTAGGGCATCTCCATCTTGCGGGGGGCTGAAGAGATATTACATACCACAGTCACCAAACGACATCGCAATACAAGAGAGCAAATAATGGGTCCAAATTCCAGAAGCAAAACGACGCCGTTTCTTGTAAATAGACTCCAAGAGATACCAGAAGGTTCCAGAACAACCCAGAGAGAACTCTGTTAGTTAAATTTCAGTTTCTCCAAAATGTGTATATATAGGCAGATCTTCAATCAATAAAATATTCATTCAATTTCAATTTCTCTCATTCCCATTTATAGCCAATTTCATCAAAACCGTACGTACGAGACTGAGCGAGAAAAAAAGAGATAAAGAGGGTCTGGCAGAGAACGGTACGATCGCCTGATAGAGAAGTGTACGGACCTAATTGATAGAGACATATGTAACAGAATGACGGTTATATGTCACTAAAAAAAATTAAATAATAAAAAAAAGAATGAAAGGAAAAATTACTTAAGCAATATTTTTCGATAAAAGCAATAGTTTATTAACGGTTCGTTTTTGTTTAATGAGATACATTATAATTTTAAATAATTAAACTAAGAAAATTAGCATTTTCAGATTTGGTTAGGGTCTATTTTTGTTTGATAAATTAATAATAAATACTAATGAAAATTTGTATATATAATCATAAAAAAAAAATTATTTTTATTATTCTTTGATCAATTTGCTTAAATTCTAAAAAAAATGAAGACCGTATTTTCCATCCATCTGAATATAAATGAATAAATTTTTTATTCATACAAAAAAAACTCCTATAAATTTATACCTTTAAAAAAAATAATATGATGATAATTATCCGTTTTTTTTTATCCTTCAGCTACGTAATTATTATACTAAATAAATTAAATAAAGAGAATTGATCATATATTCACATTTATATTTTATTTTAATATTTAATTTGATTGCAGAAATTTTTCTTAGAAATAATTATTATATATTTTGTATGTTTTAAAAAAAAATATTCACGTACAATACTAAAATTCAAATTGCTTATATTACAAAATTTTTCATATAAATGATAAATTCAGATATTTTTTCTTAAATACATGAAATTAGGTTGTAAGTTTTTTTTTTCTTAATTTACGTTACAATAGGTTATAAAAAATTGTTATTTTCATGGACTGGAATTTGCATTAATTGTGCTAATTATTATGATTTTAAAAATTTTCTACTAGTTTTATTAATTAACTATGAAAAAGCTCTTAGTTAATAACTAATCCTTTTCTGTATTCCCACCTTTATCAAAATAAATTTGGCTGATAAATTTATGCTTTTTATTTATTTATTTTTTTAATTTAATGATTGATAAATAGTAGATTGATAAACAGTAGATATACACTCTAACAAGATATTGAGACACTTATTAACTATAGATGAGGGGTCATATACTATAGTAAAGATGAAGGGATTCAATAAGTTTAATAAATAAAGTAATTGTCATGGGATTTAAATATTTTGAGGTTTTAAGGTTAGAGAGTCACGGAAAAATTAAGATATTGGACAACACAACCAATACGTTGTGTTTTCCATGAAGGTAGGAGTTTTCATATCTTGTTCATACCGAGTATAATAATAGATATCTTCAAGTCAGATAATTTATATTTTTGACAAAAACTTCTCTCAGCTTATTAATAATGAGTAATTGATTCATTTAATGTTATACATCTCCTCACACACGCTAATTTAGATAGCTAAACCATGCATATTTAAAGTGTCGTATTGTTGACATGGAATCAAGAATTAGAGTTATTACTTCATACTCATATTTAGGTCTGGTGCTTTTAGGCATGTCATTGAGCACCATACCTTGCCAAATAATAATGGTCAAGATTGACTCTTATTAAGTCGATTAAGTAAATACACACGCGGCAAAAAATATAAAGGGATTTGTATTTTATATGTTATCAATGATATTAGTTAGAAGAAAGCGACTAAATTAAATGAAGATGTGAAAGAAAAAGCTGAAAATGGCAATTTATAGGCAAGCAAACATGAAGAGGATATTAGGAAAGCTTTCAATTTTTGTCGTTTGCCATCAATGCTCTAGTATAAATTGCTCAACAATTTTCTTTAGGAGCACAACAAATTATTGCATAAATTTATTAGTTTATGGGTTGCTTCATCTCTATTGATTACACGTTGGGATTTGATTTGAGTATTTGAATTCTAATTTTTCCTTATGGGTTATTTGATTTGGTGCAACCAATGCATACCTTAATGCGCCGAATCTCATCTAAATGTGTTTAGATGAAAGCCGTACTAAAAATGAGTGACGTCCGAAAAAGTCCTCATGTTCCCTACTCCTTTTCTATGACACAATCTCTGAAAATGTTAACTCTGATACTATACCCTTTGTAGAGAGACTTCTCTTTTGATTCTTCAGCTTTTCTCTAGGAGACTTTCTCCTCTTTACTGGCGGCTTAGGAGACTTTCTCCTCTTTACTAGCGGCTACTTTTAGTTGTCCCCTACCCGACTCCTTGCCCTGGAAGTGGATTCTCCTTCCCATCCAAAGATGGGGTTGTAGATATTTTTGGCTTATTTTCACGGGCTCTATACTTCAAGAGAGATGTTTATTTTGCTAGTATTTCTTGGTTGTGAATTTGGGTTTTTTTGCCTTGTTTTTCTCTTTGTTCTTTTCTCGTTCTGGGTTTTTGCAAGTGAAGAAGGAGAAATATATGATTATGAATTTAGGGTTGTAGATATTTTTGGCTCCTAGAAGTGGATTCTCCTCCCCATCCAAAGACGGGATTGTAGATATTTTTGGCTTGTCTTCACGAGCTCTATGCTTCAAGAGAGGTGTTTATTTTGCTGATGTTTCTTGGTTGTGAATTTGGATTCTTTCGCCTTGTTTTTCTATTTTTGCTTTTCTCGTTCTGAGTTTTTGCAGGTGAAGAAGGAGAAACATATGATTCTCTAAGGTTATTCTCTTTCTCTTGCATGGCAAGTGGTTTCTGGTAGCCCATGAGGCACGGTTTTGACAAATGAAACATCATGAAGCCCACTGTTTTGGCTTGTTGGTTGTTATCTATTCTTCCTTAGGTCTTCTCTCGAAGCTACTCAGCACCAAAAATCGAGGTTGATTGGTTTGATTTCCTTTTGATTTATTTTTCTATGTTGCTACTCCTCGGTGTTTGTACTTATTTATGTTTTTTCCAACTTATGATGGCACTGGACGGTGGTAGCTGTACAACTTTCAACAATTGGCATAGATGAGGCATCTTCTTTTTTTCTTCTCTCAGATTGTCGGTTCAAGCTCTAGAATTTAGAAATCTATTTTCCTTGAGTTCTGGATATAGTCTTAAAAGTTCAGTATGATTTTGGGTCTCTATAGGCTTGTTGCTTGATACTGTTAGGCCTTTACCCTTTGTACATGCTATAATTATTGGGTTTTTTCAGTAATAACTATTACCTTTTATAAAAAAAAAAAAATTTTTTTTAAATTAAGATCTTAAAAGATTAAGAAATGTTAACGCAAAATTATCAAATTCTCTTTTTTTTTATTATTTTTATGAAAAACAAATTGCAATTTCTGCTGGCAGTGGGGGAACCAATTCCCAGTCTATTACCACAACAATTCAGAATTCCAAGAAAACTGTTAGTCCTGGAGGACTTTGAATTAACAAACTTATATTATGAAATTGTCTTTGCTTGAAGCTTATTATTTGTTAGAGTAACGTATTCTTATTCAAAACAAAAGATTTATACTAGAAAATAAACAAATTAAAATTAAAATGCTTTATCCATGCAGATGATTTATACTAAAAAGGTATTTGAAACTCTTGATGATAATAATATCGACTAATGACCAATATCAAAATGTACATCAAATGGAATAGAACTCAGTCTTTATAAAAAATTCAATTCTTCACTTTTTTTTATAATTTCTTTCTATTTTTTATTATAATATTTTTTATAGTGATGATAAAGATATAATTTATGATTTTATTTTTTATTCTTCTCTGCTTAAACTCTTCCATATCTAGCTTGGCCATGGTTAGAAGGTTTTGATGAAGAAGGAATGTAAGGTTTTGCCTTTCCACCTATTTATCATAAACCTAAAAATCTAAAATACTTAAAAGATTTCTATAAAATAAAAATTTGTGTCGGTGAGATTTTATTATTCTTTCGAAATCACAAGATCATCGTTGATTTAAGATGTTACAGCTTAGAGGATAAAATGAATGAAAATTGTTCAGAAATTTATTATGTTGAACTTATCAATCTTTTTCAGCATTATTTTAAAAAGTTATTGTGCTTATAAATAATCACTATTTTCTAATCCTATCATTATTAGGATTTTATTTTATTTTTTAGTTATTTATAAAAATAATCTATTTGATTATTCCATTGGCCATTTGCGAAATTATAATTTTTAGATGTGTTATTTATTAGTGATTTTTTTATTCATATTATCAATTATTTTGATATTTATTTACGAGTTTAATTAAAACAATTAAAAATTTTTGACGGTATATTAACTACCTTAGTTAGGCTCAAACATTAATATCCAGCTAATTTCGATCCCATCCATATCTAAAGTTTTATTAATTATTTTTAAAAAAATATTTAATTATTTTAAATTTAAAAAACTGAAAATAATAAATAATATTTTAATCATATCGCTATTGCAAATATAATAAAAAAATTTTCTGTAAATTTTAAATTTTTTTATTATTTGAACACATGTGTCTAGAGTCACATGATAAGTCCATTAATCTCTTTATAAAAAAAATTATAACTAAAAATTAAGGAAAAATAGAATTGTAATAAAAATAAATCTTAATCATATTTTCTTTTTAATATTCAATAATTAAATCTTGATGACCGCTGGATCTCTAGTGTTCGAACTAGGGTCAAGTTCTGGAGAAAGAGACAGATCCAAAACTCACTAGAGCCCTTTAAGCAGGTCAATCCGCTAATATTATGTCCAACCCGCACTTGAGACAAGTCGGGCTGCTCGAAGGCCCAAACCTGCTGGAAGGGAGCCTATCTCGCATGATATGATGGGGAATAGGGGAACAGGCTCAGCTATGCCGCGGCACTACCACCATGTGCGCTAAAAGAGAATTAAATGGCCGCTTGACGAGAGTGGGCAGGCTAGTACACCTATATGTACGACTCTGCATGACAGGGATATGTGACGCTGTAGTAGGGTACTGGCAGTTATGCGTCATTATAGGATAAGGAAAAAGAAAATAAAAGAGAAATACGTGACTCCGCAAAGTAAGCTTACACACACACTTTGTAACCCTACTTCCTCTGGACCCCAAAATATCAATTGGCGTCTGTCAAAAACAAAGGAGATCTTTCCGTTACCGGAGTTTTCATTTTCGCAACACCCACTAAGATCCACATGGCAAACCAACCATAACGAAAACTATACCACCCATACCCCAAACGACCTCAATTATACTCATGAAGGTCAGCAGTTCTCATTTTTCAGTTTCACAACCCCATCAAACCAACCACATGTATTATTTAATCCCTTGTCGAGTTCGGCAGGAATCAATCCAGAACAACCTTATCTGACCAAGAGCTACAAACTATGGCTCTTCAACTACAGAACACTACCTAGTCACTGAGGCAAATGCTGCAATAGAGGGGCCTCAACACATCGTTGAGCGTGCCCCTTGTAACTGAAGGCTTTAACGCCACTGAACCCCAACCTACCTTCAACTACTAGGTCCCCCAACAGAGTAGCCGGAGAGTGGATGAAAGAAGTGGTGAGGCCAATAGGGAGAATGAGCCTGCGGTCGGAGCTAGAGGCCAGAGGATGAGAGAGCTCATCGAGAATGATGAGGCAAAGAGCTATTCTACTAAGCCAACAAGGAGGATAGAAAGCGAAGAGTGAGAGAGGGGATATCGCCTGGAAAAAAGGCCAAGGCAGGAGGAGACAAATGTGGACCGAAAGTTGGAAGGGATAAAAGAAAAGCTCCTGACTAAACTGGCGACACAGAATAACAGCCAGGCCCTCCTACCCATATCCTCACATTTTTCAAGGTGGATCCAACAGGAGACCATACCGAAAAAGTTTATGATACCACCGATGGCGGCCTATGACAGTGCTCCCCCGGGAGCACATCCTGAACTACAAGACGTTCATAGAGCTCCAAACTCTCTCAGACTCCTTGATGTGCAAAGTCTTCCCCACTGCCCTTACAAGGCCAGTTCGGGCGTGGTTTAACAGTCTAAAGTAGGGAGCATTAAGAGCAGAAGGGAGCCCGGTACTACAACCAGAAGGTTAGGGAAAGGAGCTTGAAAGGTGGAGATCTGGCTCTAAGAATATTAGAAGCGACTGGAAAGAGAGCAACACTGAAAAATTGGTATCAACTTGGGAGGGCCCTTCAAGATAACTAAAGTGATCAAGTCTGGGGTATACAATATTGAAGTTGTATAAAAATAATTCTGATGGATACAATGAAAAACATGGAAGCCCTTCAACGGCAGCCATGCCTATCATCAGCAATGAGGAAACAAGAATTAATATATAAATCATTGCCCAGCTTTGTTGTGGTGTTCTACTTGAAGTTCTTGCCCTCGTAAGTCTGACCAAATTGCCAGTTCTTAGGGGCAACATGCCATGAAGTTGATTCTCTGCCATCACTCGTCGTAACCCTGAAGGTCAGTGATTCTCCAACCAAATGGGTACTAGTTTTCCAGGTGGCACCCCAGTCTCTTTGCAATTTGGTCCACTTAACGTTGTCATTGCCCTTCACTTGAACAGACACAACATCTCCAGCTCCACCAACATTCCATACTATCACCTGGTTGAACCATGGGTTCCCCATTATTGTGAACCGAATCCCTCCTTTCTTCTGGCATGGAACCCTACAAAGAACACAACTCCTTTAAATGTAAGACCTGCACATGTCAAGACGACAAGGAAATGGGCATTATCATCTAACCTTCTGTATTGGATAGGAACAATCCCAGCAGTGTAGTCAGCAATTTTGTTGAAGACGGGCTTGGCTATATCGAAATGCTCACGAGGTGAATTGCACCAGCCTCCATTGTCACTAGGTAGAGATGGATTTGATGGGCATTGATTTGTTGCTGTAACAAAGAGAGATCCTTTCTTGCACCATTTAGGGCTATTGACACACTGTATTTCATAACATGCACCACAAGTCTTTCCTTTCTTGAATAAAATGTCGCTTAGAGCTACTGTGTTCAAGTTGTAGCCTTGTTGTACAACATCTTTATAGTTACAAGCTCCTCCTACAAATTTTTATGCTTATTTATTTCTCATTTCTGTAAATATATATAATGGATTCATTAGAAACAAAAATTTACCAAATGATCCAGTGCCACCTTCATAAAAGGTGGCATGAGCTTTTCTCCATAGCCCAGGCTTGAACTTAGGCTTGTTTCGTTTGATAGGTTTAAGTTTGTGGCCATGTCGTCGAACAGCATGAATAGCAGAGTGCATAGCCGTTGCTTCGCAATTTTTAGCCAGTGCAACAACTAAAAGCAATAACATGGCAGAAAGAGCTCCCAAAGGCGACGCCATGTTGCTGGGCAGAAGGACAACTTTTGGCACTTCGCCTTTGGCGCTTCTTCTTTCTCCACTTTGTTAGAGCTTAAGATTTTTCTTGTTTCCTGCTCAGCTTTGCAGCGGCTTTGGATATTTATAGTGCTGGATTTTACTTGTGTTTGTTAAATTGTTATGGGTTTCTATTTTAAGGCAGGTTTTTTAGAGGAAATTAGTGATTTTAGTCCTTTTACATAGGAAAAGCTAACATTAAACTTTCTTTCAATCTCCACACGTTGCATGGCATGGAGGGAATTCAGGAGAAATCTCATAACCAACTATTCCATTTTCACCCAGTTCTGTTTGCATATACAGTAGATTAGCCATCACTTTTAATTTGTTATGCTAAAATCACTTTTTTTTTATTAAGAATCTTATATAAAAATCATTCGTACCATTTTTTTAAAAAAAATAAAAATTTCATTATTTAATTAAGAAGTCTCACTTGCCAATATTTTAATATTTAAGAAATTAATAATTAATGTTTTTTTTAATCAAGAAATACTTTATTTATCTTGTAGAATAATAATCCAATAGATAATCAGAAATGTCAATCTAAATATTGAATATACCATGATGAATAGACTCTCTAACTAATAAATGGGCGGCTCTATTTTCTGAACGCCGTACCCAACGAACATGAATGTTACCATGAGACCGCATAGCATTCTTGCAATCAGAAACAACTAATCCAAACTCCGAAAAGTCATCCAGAGAAGAGCGAATAGCCAAGGCTAAGGATTGGTTATCCGTAAAAATATAACCAGCCTGAAGAAAACAATCTCTAGTATAAGATAAACATTGACGCAAGGCCAAAATTTCAGCAATAACAGGTTGCCCACCCCCCTCATAGAAACCCGAAATTGCAATGGAAAAGAAGCCTTCCAAGTCCTCAAATACTGCTGCAAAACCGAACAAATCAGCACTAGCAAAGACTGCACAATCAATTAATACAATCCAATCAACTTCAAGAGTGGTAGCCTCAACCAATAGGAGCACACACGGGGAACAGATGGGTGGGATAACGTTCTTGGCCGAGTCACAAGTGAAGCCACATAATCATTAAAATAGGAACTAGCAGCATGATGAATCTCACTAGGTGACAAAACTTTATTGACCCACAATCTTTTATTCCTGGCATGCCATAACTTCCATGCATGTATAGCCATACGTGCTGTCATTTCTCTGCCAAAAGTATTATAAATATGAATAATTGATGTTTTTTTTATCTCTTCAATATTGCAAGTATTATTTTATTTCTCTATGTAGCTAGCCTACTTATTGTTGGCATATATAAAGGTAACTTGAGATTTCCTTTAATGAATTAATTTAAGTACATAAAACAGTAAAATTGTGCGGTTATCTACCAAAAAGATATAGAAATCAAATGTTTGTTAGTGAAGAAAAAAAATACGACAACTTAGAGAATGATATAAAATTTTTGAGTTTCAGCCTAATGTTTGATTATTTTAATTATCTATCTATTATTAGGATTTTATTTTATTTTTTAATTATTTGTAAAAATAATCTTGTTGATTATTTCATTGGCCATTAGAGATTAAAATTTTTAGATGTTGATATTTATTAGCATATTTATGATAAAGATTAATAAAGAAAAGTATATATATATATTTGCATGTACATATATGATAATAGTAAAACAAGAACCACTAGCTGAATTTTTTTATTTTTTTTATTAAATATGTTAATTTCTAAATAAAATAAATAAAAATTTACAAATCTTATTAATCAGTGTTTGTTTTAAATTCATGTTATCAATTATTTTGATATTTATTTACAAGTTTAATTAAAACAATTAAAAATATATTTCAAAATTAATAATTTTATATGCTTTGCTAATTAATAAGTTTACAAAATAATAAGTACCGGAAGACTTGGATGAAGAAAGGAGTAAATGGGAAAGTTAGACCGTAATCTCGTTTAACGAAAAAGACCAGACTGAGATTTTTCTGGGGATCTATTAAGCCGGGAGGAGAAGGATCAGGAAGAACGATCCTCTCGTTCCGGTAAGGAGCTCGAATATGATAAAGGGAGTGTCTAAATACTCCCGAGAAATGAAATTTTTTAAAGAAGAAGGGGGTGATGCTAAACTCAAGATCAAAGACATCGGGAAGTTTAGGGCTATCCATGGTGAAATAAGAAGCGTACCTTGAAAGTGGTTAGAGCAGAAGGACAGAGCAAGCAAAGCGCACAGAGAACAGGGAAGCACAAGGGTTCTAGAAAAGTAGAGAAATTTCGAATTTTGAAACAGTACAAAGAAAGAGAAATGTTTTAAGGGGGAAAGTTCTCGGGTCGCGCGGTCATAATGGATCCTCGGCGTTTACCCTCCCATCATTCATGAAATAACTGATGATAAGGTAAAGGGGCAATTGATGACCGCTATGTTTCACTACCCTGGTAAGAGGCCGAGCCCACAATGACAGAGCCGGCCGAGGACCCGCGGAGTCCCACAAGTGAGAAGGTCCAGCCCATTCATTCTTGAGGTCGGGCTTTGCTCAAGACCCAGCCTTCTCTTCCCGAGTCCGACCCGGAGGCTTATCAAAATAAAGATCACTGGCCCAGCCCCGAACTGCTCGATTCACACGCGTGCTAAAAGGGAGAATTAAATGGCCGTTTAGCATGGCGCAGAGGCCTGATTCTTCCGTACATACGGATCAGCATAGCAGGGACAGGTGGCCCATTGACGAGAAAGTTGTTATACGGCACTGACAGACCAAGAAAAAAAATAAAATGAGAGGAGCACCTTCCTCTCAGACCAAGCTTACAAACCCCTAGTAAAACTCTATTTTCTGAATTTCAGATTATCAAGTTTAATCAAAACAATTAAAAATATATTTCAGAATTAATAATTTTATATGCTTTGCTAATTAATAAGTTTACAAAATAATTACAATTAAAGATTAAAAATTTTTGACGGTATATTAAAAATAACATTAATTAGAGTGGAACTAGCTCCGTTAGTCTCAAACCTTAACATACAAGCCACAACCAGCTAATTTCGATCCTATCCATATCTTTTTTTTTTTTTTGAATCAACGATCCTATCCATATCTAAAATTTTATTAATTTTTTTTTAAAAAAATATGTAATCATTTTAAATTTAAAAAAATTGAAAAATAATAAATAACATTTTAACCATGTCGTTATTGCAAATATTCAAAAAAATATATAAATTTTTTTCTTTAAATTATTTGATTATTTGAGCACATGTATAGGAGCTGACTGCATGACTAGTCCGTTAATTGAACTGTATATGAATGATGATAAGCATCCTAAAGAGGAGAAAAATTAAAATTAAAAATTAAGAAAATATAAAATTATAATTGATGGCCGTCGATTTCTGGCGGACTCTGGAGATAAATATTAAACTAAAATCCATTAGACTCCACTGAACAGGCCGATCAGCTCAATATCGCCTATCTTCCAGTCTTATCAGTATGGGTATTAGAAAAATTAAATGACCGCTTGACAGAAAATGATATGGCAGCCTGAAAGAAAAGAATATGTTGAAACGTCCGTATATACGAGACTGAGCGAGAAAAAAAGAGATAAAGGGGGCCTGACAGAGAAGGGTACGACTACTTGATAAAAAAGTATACGGACCTGAGTGATAAGAACATATGACACAGAATAATGATTATAAATCGTTAAAAAAAAAATTAAATAATAAAAAAAATATAAAAAGAAAAAATTACTTAAGCAATATTTTCCGATAAAAGCAATAGTTTATTAACAGTTCGTTTTTATTTAATGAGATACATTATAATTTTAAATAATTAAACTTCGTTTTTATTTAATGAGATACATTATAATTTTAAATAATTAAACTAAGAAAATTAGCATTTTCAGATTTGGCTAGGGTGATATTTTTGTTTGATAAATTTATAATAAACACTAATGGCACTCCAAGGTTTATTCTGGTGGAAAGTGCATCCTGTAACCTTGAAAGGTCTAAGGTTCGACTCCCCCAATCCCCTATTTCAAAAATAAAAATAAACACTAATAAAAATTTATATATATAATCATAAAATTTTTTATTTTTATTATTCTTTGATCAATTTGCTTAATGAAGAACGTATTTTCCATCCATCTGAATATCAATGAATAAATTTTTTATTCATACAAAAAAAACTCCTATAAATTTATGCCTTTAAAAAAAATAATATGATGATAATTATCCGTTATTTTTTATTCTTCAGCTACATAATTATTATACTAAATAAATTAAATAAAGAGAATTGATCATATATTCACATTTATATTTTATTTTAATATTTAATTTGATTGCAGAAATTTTTCTTAGAAATAATTATTATATATTTTGTATGTTTTATAAAAAAAAATTATTCACGTACAATACTAAAATTCAAATTGCTTATATTACAAAATTTTTCATATAAATGATAAATTCAGATATTTTTTCTTAAATACATGAAATTAGGTTGTAAGTTTTTTTTTCTTAATTTACGTTACAATAGGTTATAAAAAATTGTTATTTTCATGGACTGGAATTTGCATTAATTGTGCTAATTATTATGGTTTTAAAAATTTTCTACAAGTTTTGTTAATTACCCATGAAAAAGCTCTTAGTTAATAACTTATTCTTTTCTGTATTTCCATTTTTATTAAAATAAATTTGGCTGATAAATTTATGTTTTTTATTTTTTATTTTTATAATTTAATGATTGATAAATAGTAGATATACATTCTAACAAGATATTGAGACACTTATTTCCTATGGATGAGGGGTCATATACTATAGTAAAGATGAATGGATTGCATAAGTTTAATAAATGAAGTAACTATACTGGGATTTAAATATTTTGAGGTTTTAAGGTTAGAGAGCTACGGAGGAATTAAGATATTGAAGAAGACAACCAATAAGTTGTCTTAGCTGCAAAGGTAGGAGTTTTTATACGTTATTCATACCGAGCATAATAATACATGTCTTCAGGTAAAATAATTTATATTTTTGATAAAAATTTCTCTCAATAAGTAATTGACTCATCTAATATTATACATTTTTCCTTACATACATTAATTTAGGTGGTCAAACCATGCATGTTTAAGATGTCACACTGTCTGACATGAAATTAAGAATCAAAGTTATTTCTTCATACTCATATTTAAGTCTGGTGCTTCTTGGCATGTCATTGAGCACCATGCTTTGCCATCAATAATGGTCAAGATTAGCTCTTATTAGGTCGATTGAGTGAATACACGTGGTAAAAAATGTGATATTAGAAAATAATTAAAATATAATTTATTATAATTTATTTATTTTATTTTGGTCAAAGGTTAAAATATCATTGATATTCATTTGATCTCCTAATACTAAGAGGACAAATACTTTACGGGAAAATGAGTAAATTAAATGAGGATGCGAAAGAAAAAGCTGAAAATAGCAATTTATAGGCAAGCAAACATGAAGAGGATATTAGAAAAGCTTTCAATTTTTTTGTCTTCTGCCGTTAATGCTCTATTATAAATTGCTCCACAATTATCTTTACAAGCACAACAAATTATTGCACAAATTTATTAGTTCATGGGTTGCTCCATCTCTATCAGTTGGGATTTGATTTGAGTATTTGAATTCTAATTTTTCTTTATGGGTTATTTGATTTGCGTGCAACCAATGCATACATTAATGCACCGAAAAAGTATTAGTGTTCCTTACTCATTTTCCAAAATACATAATCTCTGAAAATATTAACTATGATACTATACCTTTTGTAGAGAGACTTCTCTTGATTCTTCAATTTTTCCCTAGGAGACTTTCTCCTCCCCATCCAAAGATGAGGTTGTAGATAATTTTTGCTTGTTTTCACGGGCTCTATGCTTCAAGAGAGGAGTTTATTTTGCTGGTGTTTTTTGATTGTGAATTTGAGTTCTTTTGCCTTATTTTTCTCCTTTTGCTTTTCTCGTTTTGGGTTTTTTTTGCAGGGGAAGAAGGAGAAATATATGATTTTTTAAGGTTACTCTCTTTCTCTTGCATAGTAAGCGATTTTTTATAGTCCATGAGGCATGATTTTGACAAATGAAACATCATGAAACATACTATTTCGGCTTGTTAGTTGTTATCTATTCTTGCTATTCGGCATCAAAGATCGAGGTTGACTGATTTGATTTCCTTCTGATTTATTTTTCTATGTTGCTACTCTACAGTGTCTTGTGCTTGTTTATATTTTTTCTAACTTATGATGGCAGTGATCATTGGTAGCTGTGCAACTTTCAATAACTCGCATAAATGAGGCATCTTTTTTTATTCTCTCCGATCCATAGGTCAAACTCTGGATTTTAGGAATCCATTTTCCTTTTAAGTTATATATGGTTTTAGAGTCCAATATACTTGGAATCTCTATAGGTTTGTTGCCTGATATTATTGGGCCTTTAGCCTTTAACTTTTGTACATGTTTATAGTTAGTGGATTTTTTTTCAGTAATGAATATTACTTTTAATAAAAAAAATTAAGATCTTAAAAGATTAAGAAATATTAATGCAAAAACATTAATTTCTTGTTTTTTTAATTATTTTCATGAAAAATAAATCACAATTTCTGCTAGTAGTGTGGGACCCATTCCAGATCCATTATCACATCAATTTAGAATTCCAAATTAAAAATTTTAAAATGGTTAAATTTTCATAAATTAAAAATTTGTGTTGATAAGATTTTATTATCTTTCAAAATTACAATATTATAGTTTATGTAAAATGTTGCAGTTTATTTGAAGATTATTCATAAATTTATTATGGAAAATTTACTCAAAATCTTTTCTCAATGTTATTTTGAAAAATTATTATGTTTATAAATAAGCACTACTTTTTAATATTTAATTATTTTGATTATCTATCATTATTAAGATTTTATTTTATATTTTAATTATTTATAAAATTAATAACTAATCACTATTTTCTAATATTTAGTTATTTTGATTATTTATTGTTAAGATTTTATTTTATATTTTAGTTATTTATAAAAATAATTTTTTTAATTATTTCACTGGCCATTAGAAATTAGAATTTTTAATATACTGCCTATTTATGTTTTATTAAATATGTTAATTTTTAAATAAAATAAATAAAAACATATAAATTTTATTGATCTTAGATTCATATTATTAATTATTTTGACATTTATTTACGAGTTTAATTAAAACAATTAAAAATTGCATATGTCTATATATATATAGATTTTATTTTTTTAATATTTCAGAATTAATAATTCTGTATGCTTTGCTTATTAATTAGTCTACGAAATTTAAATCACAATTAAAATTTTTTGACTTAGTTAGGCTCAAATCTTAATATCCAGCTAATTTCGATTCCATCCATATCTAAAGTTTTATTAATTATTTTTTTAAAAAAATATGTAATCATTTTAAATTTAAAAAACTGAAAATAATAAATAATATTTTAATCATGTTATTATTACAAATATAACAAAAAAAATTATTTTAAATTATTCTATTATTTGAACAGATATGTCTAGAGCTCATGACAAGTTCATTAATCCCTCTATAAAAAAATAATTAATACTAAAAATTATGAAAATATAGAATTGTAATAAAAATAAATCTTAATCATATTTTCTTTTCAATATTCAATAATTAAACCTCATCCATAAAGGACAATTGATCGGATATTAGCATTTTGATTTGGCATATTTGTAATAAATATTATTAAAGCTTTTTTTTTTAGTATCAACTTTTATTTGTATGTGTATATATATAATTATGAAAAATTGTTCACTTTTATTATTCTTTTGTGAATTTGCTTAATTTCTAAAATATGATATAAAATTAAAGATTATGATTATCACTTTATATTCATATTCTAACTTAATATTTTCGAGCAGATCGTTGAGCATTCTACTCACCATCGATAATGGTTGAAATTAGCTTTTACTAGATCGATTGAGTGATGATACACCTCGCAAGATTATAAAAAAACTTATATTTCATATATTATCAATAATATTGATGATCTGAGATCCAGAAAATAGGGTTTTATAGGGGTTTTGTGAACTTTAGAAGAAGTTTAGTCCTAGAGCAGAGTATTTCCTCCCTTTTATCCTCTTTCTTCTCCCTCACCCGAGATAACCTCTCCGCTATAGGACCACCTATCCCTTGGTACAGGTCCGTACGTACGGATAACTCCATGATCCTCTCTGTGTCAGGTAAGCATTTAATTCCCTTCGGCGCGTAAGTGGACAGGGCTGCGAAATGATTAGACCCGCAGTCTTTTCTTCTTGTGATCGGGTTTGAGGGAAAAGGACTGGATTCTAGAAAAGGGCTGGCTTTAAGGCTGAAATGGGTCGGACCGGTCTGATTGAGTGACTTAAATAGGAGTCCGATCAGGAGGATGAACGGGTTGGGCCTGACTTATTCGGGGGCTTAGGAGCTTCCTGATTGTGAGCTGCTACTATCGGTCCGGCCTCGTAATGGAATGGAGAAATTCAGCGGTCATCAAATGCCCCTTTACTTCCTCATCAAATACTAACAAAGAATAAAAAGTTATAATTTATTGTGATATTGTTCATATTCATTTATTCTCTTAATACTGAAAAGAAAATACATTAGAAGGGAGCGAGTAAATTGAATGAAGATATGAAAAAAGAAATATGAAAATAGCAATTTAGAGGCAAACAAACATTAAGACGATTTTAAAAGAGCTTTCAATTTTCAGCCGTCCGCCATTAATGCTCCATCATAAATTGCTCCTTCACCATTCTCTTTACAAGCACAACAACTTATTACACAAAATTGTTAGTTTGTGGGTTGCTTCTTCGCTACAGGTTAAATGTTGGGATTTGATTTGTGTATTTGAATTTTTTTTCTTTTCATGAGTTACATAAGATTTTAAAAGATTTGGAAATTTTAACGAAAAATTATCATTTTTTTTTTAATTTTCATGAAAAATATTACTAGCAGTGCGAGAACCAATTTCAGAAAATTACTAATCCTGGAGGCCTTTTTCCATCAAGGTCTAGCTCGGCCATGGTTAGAAGTTGTTGATGAGGAAAGAATTCAAGGTTTTGCACTTCCACCTATTTCTCATGAATCTAAGATTCCAAAATGCTTGAAAGATTTCTATGAAGAAAAAATTTGTGTTGGTGAAATTTTATTATCGATTTGGCATCACAAGGTCACAGTTGATTCAAAATGTTGCAGCCTAATTGATCGAGTGAGTGAAGATTGTTCAGAAACTTATTTTGCTGGACTTACCCAGTCATTTTTCAATATTGTTTTGAAAAACTATTGTGCTCATAAATAAGCACTATTATTCAATATTTTTAGTTATTTTAATTATCTATCATTATTAGAATTTTATTTTAATTTTTTAATTATTTATAAAAAATAATCATGTTGATTATTCCATTAGAGATTAGAATTTTAGATGATGCTATCCTTAGCATATTTATGATAAAAGATTAATAAAAAAAATAAATTTTTTTCTATATTTTTTATAAATTGCTTGCTTTTTTTTCTCAAGGTTTAATTCTTCCCGTAAATTTAAGATTTTAAAATGCTTGAAAGATTTTTACGAACAAAAGATTCGTGTTAGTGGGAATTTTTAATCAATTTGAAATTATATGATCATAGTTAATAATTAATAAGATTATTCACCAACTTATTTTGCCAGGACTCACCCAAATACTTTTTATTATTATTTAAAAAAATTATTATATTTATAAATAAGTTTAATTATTCTAATTATGGATCATTAGAAAAATTGTGAAGACACAAAACATCTGAATACTTTGTCGATATTTATTCTGTAATAGCTTTTTAATGATTTGTATCTTTATTCTATAATAGCTTTTTAATGATATATTTTTTATCATAGTACACAATTTAACAGTATTCGATTTAAATCAAAAAAATTAAAAATTAATTTAAAAATTCAGTTTATTTTTTAAAAAATTAAAAATTAATTTAAAATTTTAGTTTATTTTTTTATTTATTTCAGTTCAGTTGAATTTTTAATTTCAACAATTCTGATTATTTTAGTTCGGTTCGGTTTTAATAAAAAAATTAAAAAAATTAATAATAATATATTATTTTTAATAATTTAGAAAAATGAGATTAAATTAAGATTAAAATATTTCAATTAAATTTTAAAATATTAAAAATAAAATATAAAAATAAAAATTTATTAAAAATTTAAATTGATCAAATCGAATCGAATTAAATTAAATTAAATTGATTTAGTTGGATTTGATTTCTAATTAAAATCAATTTAATTTAATTTTTATAAATATTAAAATTTTAATTTTTAATTTATTCAATTCGATTTGATTTTAAATTAAAATAATAATAAAAAAAAAACATGGAAATACGAATAAAATTAGGAGGGGAATATGACCAACAAATAAAAGTAGACAAACGATTAAATTGCATGAAAAGATGTGAAAAGAAGAACGCTGAAAAATGGGCAAGCAAAAATTAAGATTATTTTAAGAAAGATTTCAATTTTCAGCCATCCGCCATTAATGCTTCTTCACAATTCTCTCTCTCTACGGCTACTACAAATTCTTACACAAAATTGTTATTTCGTGGGTTGCTTCTTCTCTACGAGGTTATATCAGCTGACTAGACGACTCCAAAAACCTTCTCAAAACTTCCTCAACTGTGGACATTCCACGTGGATTTCTTTAATCATTAATTTCATATTTAAAAGTTTTAGAATTATCAATTAATTTCTTTCAGGCATTAATTATCTTAATATTTAATATTTGAATTCTAGTTATTATGAATTATTTAAAATCTTAAAAAATATGAAATTTTTCATTTTTTATTAAATTGCTTAATTTCAAAATAAAAAGAAAGAGGGAAAAACTTACAAATGTTATTGATCAGTGTACCGGCTATTTTTGGATTCATATTATTAATATTTAGGCATCTACGTGCATGTCTATTCATGATATATATTTTATTTTTTAATATTTCAGAATTATTAAATTTGAAGCATCAACAAATAAAAAAATTAAGGATAAAATTTAAAATTAAGAAAATATATTATTGATAAATGATCGGATTTTAAAAAATTTTGTTAAAAATTATTTAAGATTCCATCAAATAAAATAATCTATTTGGTTCTTTAAATTATTAATAGCCATTTAAACCATTGAATAAACAATTTTAATATTATATTTTAATAATTTAATTTATAAATAGTTTATGTTAATTTATATTGTTATATATGAATAGAATAATTTTATAAAATTTATAAAATAAATATAATATTATTTAAAATTTTTAAAAATTCACTAAAAAAAATTATGAAATTGCGACCAAAATTAGCGATCAAAATTTTTGGTTATTATATAGCAACCAATCAGCGACTATTCTGCTACTACATGAATAAAATAATATTTTTATTTAATAAAAAGCTCAACGACAAAAAATTTGTCGTTATTTGGTCGCTATTTAGCTACCAAATATTAAATCGTCGCTAAATTTAGCAGGAATTAGTGGCGCGAGATATTTGCGATCATATTTAGGACGAAATTGCGACTATTTTTTGAACGGGAATATAATGTTATAATTTGCGATCATATTTAGTGACTAATTAGTTTAGTCGCTAAATAGCAACCAATCAGCGACCATTTTATTTTTAAAATTTTAATTTAATTTTTAATTAAATTTTATTTTATTTAAAATTTTAAATTAAGATTAAATATACGGTTAAAATATTTTTTTATAATTTTACATATATTCTTATTTTTAGTATAATTTATTTTAAAAAATAATTTAAAATATTATTATTGTAAATTAATACAGTATAATATTTTAATATAATAAAATTATATTATTTATCTTTAAAAAAATTATACCATGAAAGACAAAATTAATAAACATATAATATAAAACATTTTAAATAATATAAACTATAAAAATAAAATCTTAATTGAAAGATAAAAAATAAACCTAAATAAACAAACCTGAATCCTTAAATCCCAACCCTAAATCTCTCTCAACTCTCAAGTCTACTGCCGCCCTCCCCTCCCCCATTCGGCCTCTCCGTCACTCCTCTGGTACAGCCGTGCGCCTCCCGCCGATCGTCCCTCTGCTCCACTCTGTCAACGTTGCTTCTGCGTCTGGTGGTCTGCTTGCTTCTTTGCTCTTCTCCGCCACTTCCTCTGCTCTAGTCTTGCCGTCCGGTGCTGCTCCTCGCCACTTCCTTAGCTCCAGTCTTGCCGTCCGATGCTCCACTCTATCTCGCTGCTTCTCCTCCGTCGCTTTTACTCATCGGACTCGCCCATTAAGTCGACCACTGGTCATTTCTTCGCGTCTCAACTCAAAACACTCAGATGCTGATGGCTCCGTTTCTACTGACAAAGGCGACGAGTTCAACTAGTACGAGATGCCTGAAGGATTTGGCGCGGCGCAGAGGAGGAAGAAGGGGTCGCCTGTGTTCGTCTTGATGCCGGTGGATGCGGTGGACGAGGAAGGGAAAGTGCGGAGAAAGAAGATCATGATGCACTCCCTCAGAGCGCTGGCACTGGCCGAGGTCGAGGGCGTGGTCATTGAGGTGTGGTGGGGACTGGTAGAGAGAGACCAGCCTGGGGCTTACAACTGGCAACCTTATTTGGAGCTTGTGCAGATGGCGGTGAAGAGCGGCTTGAAGGTGAGAGTTGTCCTGGCCTTTCATGAGAGCGGAAGAGGGCCTGGAGATCCCAACAGGTAAGTCCTGATTCCATCGAAATCTCTGATTGATTATCCAATTTCTCTTTTAATTGTTAATTGCGACAGTAATGTGACTCCTCAACTTGGTGATCCTGGCTTGTTTCATTCCAAAGAGCTCATTATCGAGTTAATTTCTGTGTTGTCCATTTACATTGGTTCCTTTATCTATATTACTATGATGTTATTATTAGTCATATATCACATTATTCTTAAGTATTTGTTATACCTGGCATTCTTTATTTTTGGGAGCTTTCACACATGCCTGGAAATTTAATATGTATGCGTTTGTTAAATTGCTGGGTCGATAAACCATCGGAAAAAAATTCAAAAAATTGCTACTGATAAACAAGAAACAGTTTCTAGTGTAGCTTCCAAAATGTGGCTTTAATGTGTAATTAGTTGGACTTTCTGCAATTATCATAATTTCTGTGAGAGTTTTTGGCTTTATGTATCCTTATTTCTATCCGCATGCCTAGGTGGTTGGAGCTCATCCATTTGAAGTAATACAGCTGAGCCCTCCCCTTAGACCTGGACTTTTTACTTTGTTACCCCTTCTATAACCCAACTAAAATGTACTTATAACGAGGAGTTTGTAATTCTTTTATTGTCATATACAGTTACATAGTACATAGCTTTTTCAAATGCAAAGATTTTGGGATATGACACTGCAGGTCTCACATGGATAACCATATGGTTCCCTGTGATATAATCGTATAATTGTTTGATAAATGATATTCTTCATATAGTGCAATTAATTTCACAGAATTATTGGTCTCAAACATTCAAATCATTTTGATTTTTTTTTTTGGATAAAAAATGGGCAGTAAGGTACATTGAACTGCAATATGTGCATACTCTAATCATAGAATGTTTATTTGTAGCACTTTTAAATCATTTAGCACTAGTATTTAGTACTCTGTATAAAGGTACATATGTCTTTTTCAGAGTGAGCATGGGTGAAGAAATCTTTATTTGGTTCATAAAATTATACTTTAGGTTTATTTATGCAAGACATTCCGTTGTTTTCATGTTCCTTTTGACGATTCTAGGTTGTCTTAAATAAAATGCCTTCTTGTGCAAATTCAGTTAGATACCTATCTCTGTATGTGTGTTTTTTTTTCTGTTCCAATTTGTTAGTGGTTCTGAAACTTCTTCTGTGATTGAAGGATTTCACTCCCCAATTGGGTGCTTAATGAGATTGACAAAGATCCAGATTTAGCTTACTGTGATAGATTTAGGCTTGTGCAGACACACTTATCTTTGTGGGTGTCTTTGAATTTCACGGGTTTACAGGACTTCCAGTTGGTTCAAGGCCTGTAAGGTCAGCTATGTCTTGCTATTTATTTTTCTCTGTTTCTTTTCCATGGCGTATGCACAGAATTGCTTTCTTTTCTCTTAGCCCTTTCATGTTCCTTAAGAAATTCCTATTCAAAATATTTCTTTCTTTCTCAATTATGTCATCAGGTGTGTTTGTTTCAGCAGCTATTAATGATGTTAGGCACGTGTATTCTGTTTCTTCCTATTCTACTTTAAATCCTATTATATTTGATCAGAACGGGGCAAAGAACATTTCATAGTTTAATGATTACAGAAGTCGACTTGATATGCATATATTTTTAAATATCTGTAACTCTCCAGTATTTGGGCAATGAAAGAAGCATGGTTCAAAATGGTTAAGCATGCCTTAGTATCTTGACCTTAGACTTCCAACATAATCAGGTTAAAGCTACTATATATATATATATATATATATATATATATATATATATATATATATATAATTTTTTGGTTTCCCTTTTCTTTTCTTCCAAAGTTATTATGTCTGATTTATAGCCTTGCTTTCGTCTTTTGAAATTCTAAAATGGAGTTTGCAAAACTTCTGCAGGTACTAAACCTAGAGAATATGGACAAAACCAGGCATTGGAAAATCGTGGGCTGTAGCGCATACACAGGGGAGGGGCTGCTTGAGGGATTTGATTGGTTGGTTCAGCACATGATGATACCTTAGGATCTAGTCAACATTAAGCAATAGAGTTAGGGTTTTTTTTATTGGCCCTCTCAGAGAACTGATTAAGGTCCATTTGTATTGTTTTATTAACTATCTTATTGTTGTAGAATTTAGTCAAGCTGTGAATTCGACAAAAAAAAAAGTCAAGCTGTGAAACTTTTTGAATCAATAGTATTATTCAAACTTTCAATGGGAAGTTTGGGTCAATATTAGTGACTAATCAGCCACAAAAACAAATTAAATAACAAATATTTTTTTGATTTTATTATTAATTTGTAACGAAATAATGACCAAATGCTTTTCTCTGAGGCGATCAAATAACAAGGAAATAGCGATCAAAATAGTGATCAATTTCGCAATCAAAATTTAGCGATAAAAAAATAGTCGCTGATTACTATTTTGTAATACTTAATTTCCCATGACACTAAATTAGCGACCAAAAAATAGTCGCTGATTGGTCGCTATTTTATAATACTTAATTTGCCATGACACCAAATTAGCGACAAAAAAATGGTCGCTGATTGTTGTTATTTTAGCGACTAATTTTCAAATTGTCGCTAAAATTTTAGCGACTGGCCAAACACCGACCATTTCATTTTGGTCGCTAAATGGTCGCTATTTCATAATAGTGACCAAATTCTCCCTTTTAGCGACCAAAATTTTGGTCGCTAAATCACTGTTTTTTTATAGTGATTAAAATTAAAATTTAATAAACACTAAATTAAAACTATTAATTTTAGTTAATCAGATAAAATTTTAATATTAGAAAATCTTTTAAAAAATTTTAACATGTTTTTAAGAAAATACAACTATTAATATATGTAATAAAAATAATAACTTGCTTAAATCTAATTTTTTATATAAATATAAAATTTATATAATATTATAAATTAATTAAGAAAATATATTTGATTTTAGTAATTTTAAGTTTTTAATATAAAATTTTAATATACGAATGTCATAGTTTTTAAAAATCACAGTGACTAAATTGAAGATTTTTTAAAATAGAGAGACAAAAGGTTGCATTTCACTAAATCAGAGGGACTAAATTACAGTTTACCCTAAATTTTAAGTTTTTAATATCTTTTATAAATTAAGTTTTTAAATTATCTTTTATAAATTAATTTTTAATGTATTTTTATGGTTTATATTATTTATCTTATATATATAATATTATCTATAATTATAAATGAAATGTTAATATTAAAATTAATATTTAATTAATGGAAAAATAAAAGATAATTTAAATTTTTTTAAAGTGAATTATTCTTTTATATTTTATAATAATTTTAAATTTAAATATTGATAAATTTCTATGATATTTTTTATTTATTTTATAAAATTATTATTCTTATTTATTAAAAAGTATATTTATAAATTAGATATTAAAATTTAAAAATTAAATTTATTTATCTAATAAGAGTTTCATTGAGTTTTTACAAATTCTTCATTCCAAACAGAGAGTTAGATTATTATCTTCATTGGATATCACTGATTAATCACTATACATGTGTATTCTCTCCATTCGCCATGAGTGATCTGCTCAGCATCACTGAAAGCATTCAACCATGAAGAAGACTTCTGTGCTCCTCCTTGGCCTTTCCTTCGCCCTTCTTTTTCATGGTAATCTCTATTTGATAGCACATATATGCACGTTGCATGAAATGATATTATATATAGTTTCTATATAGAAAAGATTAATTTTCATCTGTAAATTAATCATGCATGCAGAAGCCCATCCCGCGAGGATAACTTTCACAAACAATTGTGCATACACAGTCTGGCCAGCAACCTTAACTGGCGAGCATTTTTTCAAATCATGCAAAAATGGAGAAATATTTTCAAAAACATGCAGGATCCGAAAATATTTTCGGATTCTGTGTGTCAACCCAGCGTGTTCGCCAGTCATACTGGCGAACACGCTTGTTCGACACCCATAGTGTCGAAGAAGGGAGAGTTCGACACCCATGGTGTCGAACTCTGCCTTACTGAGCTTGTTCGCCACTATGAGTGGCGAACAAGCTCGTCCGGGCCACGGGAGCAGTGCAATCTGCTCCCGTGGCACTCTAGCTTGGTCGAAAGAATTGTTCGCCACTTAAAGTGGCGAACAATTCTGCTGAGTGGCATGTTCGCCACCCAAAGTGGCGAACATGCACAGAAAACCACAGAAACCACCGAGGAAAAGTGTTCGCCACTTATAGTGGCGAACACTTTTCTCTTTATATCACATGCATGCAGTTGCATGCATGTGATACTACATGAATTTGTTCGCCAGCGATGCTGGCGAACAAATTCTTGTAAAAATAAAATTTTTAAAGTAAATATATATTTAAAAAATTTAGAAAAATTAATAAAATTTTATGCTAATTAAAATATATTTATTGATATTAATTAAAATATATTAATATTAAATTTATTTTGTATACTTAAAATTATATATTTTTTAATCATCAATCAATTAATAACTTATTTCTAATTTTATTATAAAATTAATTTGTAATAATATTATTGTTATAATATTTAAATTTAAATTATCTAATCTATTATTTAGTAAATTTATATATTTTAAAATTAAAATATTTTATAAATTTAAATAGTGTATGAAAAAATTATTTATTATTAAAATATTATATATATATTTTTTATTTTTAAAAAATTAAAATTTATTATACTATTAAAAATAAAATTTAATATTTTTAAAATAAATATAAATTAAGAGATAATATTTTATAAATTTATTTTTAACAGTATAATAAATTTTAATTTTTTAAAAATAAAAAAAATATATATAATATTTTAATAATAAATAATTTTTTCATACACTATTTAAATTTATAAAATATTTTAATTTTAAAATATATAAATTTACTAAATAATAGATTAGATAATTTAAATTTAAATATTATAACAATAATATTATTAAAAATTAATTTTATAATAAAATTAAAAATAAGTTATTAATTGATTGATGATTAAAAAATATATAATTTTAAGTATACAAAATAAATTTAATATTAATATATTTTAATTAATATCAATAAATATATTTTAATTAGCATAAAATTTTATTAATTTTTCTAAATTTTTTAAATATATATTTACTTTAAAAATTTTATTTTTACAAGAATTTGTTCGCCAGCATCGCTGGCGAACAAATTCATGTAGTGCATGTGATATAAAGAGAAAAGTGTTCGCCACTATAAGTGGCGAACACTTTTTCTCAGTGATTTCTGTGGTTTTCTGTTCATGTTCGCCACTTTGGGTGGCGAACATGCCACTCAGCAGAATTGTTCGCCACTTTAAGTGGCGAACAATTCTTTCGGCCAAGCTGGCGTGCCACGGGAGCAGGAGCAGTCTGCTCCCGTGGCCCGGACGAGCTTGTTCGCCACTCATAGTGGCGAACAAGCTCAGCAAGGCAGAGTTCGACACCCATGGTGTCGAACTCTCCCTTCTTCGACACCATGGGTGTCGAACAAGCGTGTTCGCCAGTATGACTGGCAAACACGCTGCGTTGACACACAGAATCCGAAAATATTTTCGGATCCTGCATGTTTTTGAAAATATTTCTCCATTTTTGCATGATTTGAAAAAATGCTCCTTAACTGGCGGCAGCGGCAGTAGGCCTCAGCTATCAAGCACCGGCTTCCAGTTAGCAACCAAAGAAACTCAATCCCTCGACGTTCCGGCTCCATTCACCGGAAGGTTTTGGGGTCGAACACACTGTACCAACTCCTCCTCTGGCAAGTTCATTTGTGCAACTGGCGATTGTGGTTCCGGACAGTTATCATGCAACGGCGCTGGTGGAAATCCACCAATAAGCCTCGTAGAATTCACTTTAGCAGAAAACCATGGCCAAGATTTCTACGACGTTAGCCTAGTTGATGGGTTTAACGTCCCAATATCAGTGTCTCCACAAGGCGGGTCTGGTAATAACTGCACTAGTTCAAGCTGTGCAGCAGATGTGAACTCAGTCTGCCCTACAGAGTTAGCAGTTAAAGGGTCTGATGGGGGCACTACAATTTCTTGTAAGAGTGCATGCGAGGAATTCAACCAGCCAGAATATTGCTGCACAGGAAACTTCCAAACCCCAGTGACTTGTAAACCCTCAAGTTATTCAATGATCTTCAAGGACCAGTGCCCTCAGGCTTATAGCTACGCTTATGATGATTTAACCAGCACATTTTCTTGCAGCGGTGGAGCTAACTACGCTGTCATTTTCTGTCCGTGAGGCAGAGTTTAATTAAAGTTGAACCACTTTTTGACAACAGGAAGAAAACTAGTGGATTAAATAAAAGGAAATTATCGACAGACTTGACAGAAATTAGTATTGTTATTCGTAATTAAGCCTTTTTATTTTCTTCATGAATTTTATAATAATATTTTGTTATTTTTCGGGCAACCCTGTTCATCTCTTTGCTTTGTTTTTTGGTTGGTCCGTGGTCGTGGATGAATCATTCACTATGATCATAGTTATCTCTGCTCTGCTCGTCATATAATCACCAAAAAAAGAAAATTCCAACCATGCACTAGATTCAAATTACAGGATTTGATTATTAGATGTGATTCACTGCAGTATACATATAGTGAAATTCCAACAAAATGTTAAGAGAATAATGAAAGTATAGTAGATTAACCAATAGCATTGCAAGAACGACAGTTAATTTCGTTAAAAATACAGAGCATCCAATGGACTCAGCTATAGCAGAGTACTCGAGAGAAACCGAGAAGAACAGGTAACAGGGATGGGGCTGGCCCATGATTGCAAACCCACTAAAATTTCTTAGACTTCAATCTCTGATTCCTTTCTCTTTTCTCATAATTGAAGACCAACTCCCAATTCACAGCAATGGCGAAGAAGAGATCACAAGATTGGAAAAAGACGAGGAAGAAGAAATTACACCTACTTGATAAAATCCCAATTACCCAAAGCAGCCTAGGAACCCTGCAACTAAACGCCGTTCTGATTTCTCTTCTTTCGTTTCTTCTCCTTCTTGTTTTATCTCCAATTCAGGTATGCCATTTCAATTTCTCTGTTCACTTCTCAATTGAGGGTTTTCTTTCTGTGGTAGTCTTTGTTCCAACGAATTGCCTGTGGTTTCTCAGAATTTTTTGTTTTTGTTGTGGATTTTGTTTGCTTGCTATCTCAATTTTCCTGTTGCCTTGTCAAATTTGGGCTTTGGTATATAATTTTTTTTCCTCTGGTTTTGGAAATTGCTTGTACTTTTTCACGTCTGAGCATTATTAGGGTCATCCTGTTATTCTTAATGCATATATTGTTTTAGAATTTTTCAATGATTATTTTCTTTCTGAGATGGAGAACTTTAATTACAACATGTTTAACATTGTCATATATGTTAATCAACTACCAATACATCATGGAGACTTCTAAGGTCTGGCTATTACTGTATCAGTGTTGATACTGTTTTAACTGGTTGAATTTGTTGCAGCTATGTTAAAATCATGACCTTTTGAATTTCCAGTTGTAAGTTTTATGGCTGTGATGTATTATCATTTCAATGAAGTGTGGATTTAGTATATAGAGACAATATGTTTTTGGAACATGTAATCCACAGGTCCCCTTGGACATGGTTTGTTCAGTGTTTTGACAAGTAGTTTGGATTACACTCCAGCTGATGAAAAAGAATTGCCTGAGCTCCATCTAGTTGGGTGCAGAAATTCTGCAGTCAAATTCAAAACTGTTATCTGATTTCTATGACAATTCAGTTACAGGACTTGAATCAGCTGCCCAACATACAGTTATTGATGATCACTGCAATGATAGGTTTGTCCTGCACCCATGAGTACTACTTGTTACTATATCTAGTCAATCTGAACCATCTGATCACTGAAATGTTTATTTCTTTCTTCTTTTAAAAATGTCAGTAATCAGACAAGTTTCACGACTTCGGAATCTACTCCTGAGAAATCTCAAATTGCAGAAAGCACTATTGTTTGTGTAAATCCAGAAAATGTTGTGTAGGCAAAAATGGACTGCCAAATTTGGTGGCCTGCTGAAGTAGGTTATGTTTTACTTTGTTCTTGCAATCCAAAGTGAAATTTAGTTGCAGCTCTTATTGCATATTTTCTCTCCTGCTGATTCTATATACATGTTCTGATAAGACTTTTGTCGATGCATGAGTTCTTAGGCCCTCAATATGGAGCATACTTTTCATTATATTTTGTTGATCCAATTGATCAACAAAATCTGGTAAACCTTTTTTTAGATAATTGGAGAAACATCACACGTATCTGATTCAAGAAGTAGAGGTATTGACAGCCATGTTCTAGTACAGTTTTACGGCTATTATGGAATGTAGGCTTCAAAATAGTTATTTGAAACTTCAAAAATTTTTCTTGTCATTCTGTAGTTTGAGCTCAAATGTTGATCCAGTATTGCTTTTCAGTGCTTGGATTGATCCAGCTAGAGAAATTTCACAGCTTGAGGACGTGAGAATTGTCTATTCCACTGTTCCTGTAGATAGTATCATTTCATATCATTATATTTAGTCAGTGCCAACCACAAACTAATTTGAAGCCTTTGAGTTCTTTTTATTTTCTTGCTTCTTTTTTTGGCAGGGAAATATGGGGGATGGAGGCTAATCCCTTTGCATATGTTATTCTTGGGAGTAGTTTGTGAATTGTTGTAATTTATAATAAGAATTTGACTTTGAAGACTACAAGAAATGGATATAAAACTTTGTTGAGGTATTTTAGTTTGATTCATGAGTTCCACTGCCAACTTTCTGATTACATGCATAGCTTTCACCTTTTCTTCAGTGCTTTGAAGAAAGGAGCAGTAACACTATGGACAAATTCCAAGATGCTTTAACACAAGTACTTGTTAATTTATTTGTTTTGGGAGTACTGCACTTTTCGCAAGTTGTACAAACTATAATTTGGATTAATCTCTCTTGTTGAATGTTAAAATTTTAGGCTTTAGAAAGAAAGGAATATCTAAGTGCAAATAGGGAATCACTGGGAAGCCCTGATGGATTGGACCAGTCTGATAGGCGGTTGTCGAAGCCGTCAAAAATAAACCTATTATCAACCAACAAAATAAATTTGCAGATAGTGGCAATAGGGTCGAACCACAGGGATTTGACACTACGAATTTTCCTATTAATGACTTGGACAAGTAAATAACAAGTAATTAAAAGAGGGGGGTTTGATTTGATGAGTTAATATTAAATAGCAAGAGAAAGCAATAATTTAAAAAGATGAGAATTTCAATGGGAGAAGGATTCTAGTTGAAGCATGGATCTATTTCAGCTTGTTTAGAATTGATCATTGATCTTTTTGATACTCTTATCTATTTCAATAAGTTAGTTTAGGACGTGGAAGACGCTTCTCACAATCCAAATTCCTCCTTAGTTTTAGTTTGATTAGGAAACGTTCGCTACTCAAACTCTAGTTAACAAGTTGCCAAGGAACGTCCTTGGGGCTTTTAGCATCGAACAACTGTTAACTGCATTAGGACTTAGAGGAACTCAACCCTAACCTTGCCAACCGCGTGGTCAAGTTTAGATTATGCAACCGATTATATTTGTGTTTAAATAATCTAAGCAATTACGGACCTAAATTATTCAAACAATATATTACTCAAGCAATTTAAGAGCAACAGGCCTTAATTGATTCTAAAAGCAAAATAATAATTATAGAAAGTTCAAGTTGCATAAATATTGAAGGTAAATAAGAGTTTAATAATAGAGATTTAAATCTCCCAATTCATCACAAATCTGAAATTCACCAACTTCAACTAGAAAAGAATGGATTTAGCCACTCATGGTGGACAAAATCACAAAAGGAAGAAGAAAGAAAAGAAGAAGAAAAGCCGTTGTATTTTTCTGCAGAATTGCTGAAGATGAGATGCCTTTGATGCTGCCCTTTTATAGCTGGAGAGTCCCAAGTCCACTTTGATTAGGGTTTTGTAATCTCAATTTGATTTGGTCTTCTTTGTAGTCTTTGATTCCTCTTTGAATTTTGTGTTTGATTGAGAATGGAACTCTCTAGATGAGGGGCGTGGCTCTTGGGATTGATCTTGTAGTGTTTGAAGTGGGTTTGAACTTCTTTCCTTTGAATTTGGATTTTCTGCTCTTTTCCCGCCTCTGCTGTATTTTCTGCTATCAAAGTGATTTGGGCAAATTCTGCGAGTGATTTGGGCAAATCACTTGCTCAATTTGCCCCAATCGCTTCCTGGGGTTCAGTCCAGTTTCTGTCTCTGTCTCTGCGAGTGATTTGGCCAGTTCCTGCGAGTGATTTGGCCAAATCACTCAGACCCAATCACTTTTCCAGCTTTTTCTTCACTTTTTCTCAATCTTTCCAATTTCTTCCTTTTCTGCAAAAACATGACAAAAACACAAATTAAGCTAGAAAAATGTGTAAATAAACAGTAATAAATATAATAAAAATGTGGCTAAATTATGCTTGATCACAGTCTTATCAGCAAGATCAATCATCTGGTATATATTATTCATTTGCTCTTTAACTTTCTCCTCTTCTCTTCAACTAGATTAAAAAGCTACTTTCTTGGGGAAACTATAACATTGAAAAAGTTATTTTCTTTCCTGAACAGATGAATGGACTGCATCAATGTCTAGTATAACAGGACGCAATTCCTTAAAAGAAGAAAGGGTAAGAAGAAACAAAAACCTGAATTTTGCTTTGATGTAAGTTGCCATTACATATTTGTGCCTTCTAATGGTAAACCAATATATTGCCCAACTTTTTGATTTTTACAGTTTTCACATTCTTTTGCAGGAAGTTGTGTTTCCTTTAAGATCAGCCAGCAAGGTCCGCCGGTTCGGATAATGCGGTACCTTGGCCTTGTAGCTCCTATAGGTTCTCCTTTTTGACTTGTGCAACAATTACTTCCTAGTAGCCTGTATTTTTCTTTCTCTTGAGTGCAACAATGTATATTCTTGGCGAAATCTATATTCATAAAAAAAATTATTCACATGTCACTAAGCAACATAATTTTTGTCCTTTGAAAGGATGTTTGATTTTTCTTGCTGATATGTCCCCTGGTGTGGCAAAAGTTGGCCTGCTTCTGTTTGCTTTAGTATAGCCCTCTTGTAGCTGCAGTTTCTGGTTTCCTGTGGGCTGGTTTAGTCCTTTTCTTGGATTCTTTTGGTTTTGGCTTTGTATGTTTTATAGTTGTTTTTGTTGTTCCTGTTTGTTTTCTTGTATGGAGGTTTCCATGTTTCTTCACTTAGATGGAATGTCTCTTTTGGGCATGGTAAGTTTTTTTTGGAATATTTAATAAAATTTCTCTTTATCAGAAAAAAACAAAAAGGATGTTATGGGTCTCTTGATTGCATATTTTTGGTAGCACAATCTCGGTTACTTTGGCTAAAGTGTGTGGCATATGGGTTATATCAAATTTTACTGGGTTGAATCTGTCAATCTTTAGTCATTTGTAAAGGTGCGAGTGAGATGCTAACGAACTCTTTACCTTCTCCATCTATTGTTTTTTTTTTTTTTGGATAATTCTGTCTTATCCATGAGCAGTCAGCCGTCAGGGCTTTATTAAATGTCAGTATTTAGTAATATATATTTGGTAGATTTACATGATAATTGATAATGGATGATGTTTTTAAATTATATATAATTGTTAATGTCGGTATAATTTATTATATTAAGAAAATATGTATTTAAATCAAATTTTTTAAATCCAGTTATTGTCAACCCTTTAAAGTAATTTTATTTTAAACCCAACAGTTCTGCTATAATTACAGAGTTAATTTAAAATATAAATAATATGTCTTGTATTAACTGCTTAGGAGAAATCTTTTTAATTTTTGTAAATGTTTGTCAAACATTTGGATTTAGTTATTTAATTGCCAATCAACTATCAGCTAAATTCTAAATATGCACGTAGAATCAATAATTCTAACAAAATTATTGTATATCCAACGGTAAAATTTATCCTTAGCCGACATAGAGAGGCAATTATGCAGACATCAATCAGCTCTCTGTCCTTGGATAAGTTGGGCATCTGTCGAATCCAAGCAACCGAAAAGAATATACAAACAAATTCCTTCATCAAACCCCACAGCCATACACTTCGCAGACATGGTCCACACATCAGATGCTCCTAGTTTAGCAAAGATCAGCACTTGCGTCACCAGCTAGAGGAGCTAGCTTTCTCTATCTTCCTCTAAAATGCCGATACAAGAAGGAAGCATATGCATATGATCATATCCACAAACTATAGACACACAGAGCTCGTTCTTCATTAGGCATTACTATGGCTGCCGATTCCCACCAACTACACTTTATCTTGTTTCCTTTCATGGCACAAGGCCACATGATTCCAATGATGGACATAGCCAGATTATTAGCCCATCATGGAATGATTGTTACAGTAATCACTACACCGCTTAACGCCCAGCGTTTCAAACCAATAATTTCTCGTGATGTGGAATCTGGACTCGTAATCCAGTTCATTGAACTCCAGTTTCCAGGAGAAGAAGCAGGACTACCAAAAGATTGCGAGAACATAGACATGCTTCCTTCACTGGGTTCGGGCAATGAGTTCTTCTTGTCCACGTACCGGCTTCTGGAGCCTGTCCAAAGATTGCTTGAAGAGCTAAACCCTCGGCCTAGTTGTATAATTTCTGATATGTGTTTACCCTACACATCTCAGGTTGCTAGGAAGCTTGGTGTTCCAAGACTTGGTTTCAATGGCTTGTGTTGTTTTTCTCAGCTATGCATGCACTGTATACGCAGTTCAAGAATACTTGAGAGCAAAAAATCTGAAAACGAGTACTTTGTTGTGCCTGGATTGCCCGATGCTATTGAATTAACCAAAGACCAGCTCCCAGGAGCTATGCTTCATGATATTGACAAGTTTCATGAGCAAATAGCAGTTGCTGAAGAGGTGACTTACGGGGTTATTATTAATTCCTTTGAAGAGTTAGAGGCAGCATATGCTCAAGAATTCAAGAAGGTAAAGAGGGATAAGGTTTGGTTCATTGGTCCGGTTTCATTATTCAACAAGAACAACTCCGATAAGGTTCAGAGAGGGAATAAGTCCTCGATTGAAGAATCTGAATGCTTCAGCTGGCTTGATTCACAGCAACCAACGTCTGTAATATATGTCTGCTTTGGTAGCCTTTGCAATTTAATAACTTCTCAGTTGATAGAACTTGGGTCAGGCTTAGAAGCATCAAACAGAAATTTCATTTGGGTGCTAAGAGGAGGGGGGAAATCAAAAGAAATAGAAGATTGGATCGTAGAAGATGGTTTCGAGGGAAGAACCAAAGGGAGAGGTCTCATAATTCGAGGCTGGGCGCCACAAGTAGCAATACTCCAACACCCAGCAATTGGTGGGTTCTTAACACACTGTGGATGGAACTCAACGCTAGAAGGGATATGTGCTGGTGCACCAATGGTTACATGGCCACTTTTTGGAGACCAGTTCTTCAATGAGAGACTAGTTGTTGATGTGCTGAAGATTGGTGTAAAGGTTGGGACAGAGGCTACTGTGACATGGGGAATGGAAAAGAAGGTTGGGATTTTGGTGAAAAGGGAAGCTGTTACAAGGGCGATAGAAAGGTTGATGGAAGAAGGAGAGGAAGGTGAGGAAAGAAGAAAAAGAGCAAAAGAGTTTAGCATCAAGGCAAGGGCTGCAATGGAGGAAGATGGGTCTTCTTATCTCAACATGAAATTACTAATACAAGATATCATGATGCAACAGAAAGCAAATGTTGAGTAATTGCAGGGTTTGAATTTCAATGAATAACATTCAAAATGTTATTTTCTTTTCTGAACAGATAAATAGACTGCGTCAATGTCTAGTAGAACATTATGCAATTTCCTTAAAAGAAGAAAGGGCAAGAAGAAACAAAAACCTGAATTTTGCTTTGATGTAAGTTGCCAATGCGTATTTGTGCCTTCTAAATGGTAAACCAATATATTGCCCAACTTTGATTTTTACAGTTTTCACCTTCTTTTGCAGGAAGTTGTGTTTCCTTTAAGATTAGCCAGCAAGGTCCGCTGGTTCAGGATAATGCTGTACCTTGGCCTTGTAGCGCCTATAAGTTCTCCTTTTTGACTTGTGCCAATTCCTCCGTAGTAGCCTTGCAACAATGTATATTCTTTATGAAATATATACTTTGTCCGATCCATAAAAAAAATTAGTCACATCTCACTAAGCAACATAATTTATGTCCTTTGAAAGGATGTGTTTGATTTTTCTTGCTGACATGTCCCCTGGTTTGGCAAAACTTGGCCTGCTTCTGTTGCTTTAGTATGGCCCTCTTGTAGCCGCTGTTTCTGGTTTCCTGTAGGCTGGTTTAACCTTTTATTGGATTCTTTTAGTTTTGGCTTTGTACGTTTTGTAGCTGTTTTTGTTGTTTCACTTATGGAGTGTCTCCTTTGTTGTTCCTGGATATTTAATAAAATTTCTCTTTATAACACATGCAAGTCGGATCAATGGAGTCGAAGAGTCAGTCGCCTGAAAAAGGAAAGATTATTTTTCCACAATTGAGACCAGCTGTCGTCTTCGAGCTCTAGATTTGGATAAAAGTAAGAGAAAAAAGGACGATGCGCATGGAACCAATATCTCAACACCCACCTCCTCTTTCTATCGTGTTGAAATAAACTGCTTAATTAAAAGTAAATTATGTAATTATAGTGATTTGCACAATTAACAGATCTGATATATATTGTTTCTTGTACAGGCTTATTTTGTTTCCTTAGAATAGAATTGCTTACTTTTTCTCTCCTGATTTTGTGTTGTAAATGTATCTACATATAACCTCCTTTCCGGAGAAAAATACACAACAACTGAATTATTCACAGATTCCATCGTTCAATATGGTATCAGAGCAATTCTGATCCTCGAAGAATTGCTTCCCGAATTTCATATCTTGAAACCACCACCATAGCTTACCATCTGCAACATCGTATTTTGTATTCCCCAATACTATTATTGTTTAGCCACAATAGAAGTCCAACAAAATATGGAGGACAAATCACAACCTACAGCTAATGTTACCCACCCAGGTATTGTTGGTAAGGCAAAGGTACTCTCTGCAACTTCTAAGAATAGTACTTGGATTATTGATACAGGTGCATCTGATCATATGACTAGAGATTCAGGGCAGTTACAATCCATTCGTGCTTTTTCACAATCTGTTATATCTACAGCTAATGGCGGCACTTCTCCAATTATTGGAGAATGATCAGTCATCTTGTCTAGTACCCTTACTCTAGATACTGTCTTGATTGTTCCATCTCTTGAATATAACCTTTTGTCAGTTAGCCAAATAACCTCTTCTCTTGCATGTACTATAACTTTTTGACTCTCATTCTGTGTCTTTCAGGATATTCTGACCCGGAAGATTTTTAGTTATGGTGTTAAAAGAGGCAAACTCTATTACTTGGATCTGACAGAGAATGGAAAACATAAAAATAACCTTGCATGTCAAACAAGTAGTAGAGACAAAGCTCAAGCTGCTGTTTGGTTATGGCATCGGCGATTAGGACATATTTCATTTGGATATCTTAAGAAATTGCAACCACATCTTTTTCAAATTTGAATATTTCAGACTTTCATTGTGATATTTGTGAACTGGTTAAAAGTCACCGTATTTCTTATTTACCATGCCTAAATAAATGTTCTGAATCATTTATGATTATACATTCTGATGTTTGGGGCCCTGCAAAGATTTTTTCTATTTCTAAAGCATGATATTTTGTTACATTCATTGATGAGTGCACACGAATGACTTAGGTGTCTCTACTTCACAAAAAAGTGATGTTGTTACAGCATTTCAGGAATTCTACAATATGGTGGGCACTCAATATCAAAGGCAGATTCGTGTTTGGCAAACTGACAACGCACTAGAGTTCTTGGATACAAACTGTGGGAAGTTCATAAGCGAAAGAGAGATTCGACATCATACTTCTAACACCTATACTCCACAACAAAATGGCTTGACAGAAAGGAAAAATAGGCAAATCATGGAAGTTGTTCGTACTTCTCTCTTTGGCATGAATATGCCTCGGTTTTACTGGGGAGAAGCAGTGAAGTCTACTATTTATCTAATTAATCGGGTCCCCTCTCGCGTACTTGATTTCTGAACTCCTCAACAAAAGATGCAAGCTTTCTTCTCACTCTCACATGTCCCAAATCTTGAACCAAGGGTGCACAGTATATGTCCATATTCCAAAAAATTTGTGGAATAAACTTGATCCTTGTGCTAAATGATGTGTATTTGTTGGCTACTGTAATACCCGGCTAGACTCCGGTATCGGAATTCCTACCGTTCGGTGGAATCTCGGATGTCGGAGACCCCTAGAAGGGACAAATCATGTTTTTATAAAATGTTTTAATGTATTTTATGATTTTAAGCAAGAAGAAAATTAAGTTTTAAATGAAAAAGGCCAAGGAGGCATTTCCAGGTTCGGCCGCCGAACCTCAAGTTCGGCCGCCGAACGTGGGATAGTTTAGGAGGGCAAGTTAGGCTTCCGAAAGTGGCTCAGGTTTGGCCGCTGAACCCCATGTTCGGCCGCCGAACCCCATGTTCGGCCGCCGAACTTGCATGAGTTTTGGAGGCACTTTAGGCTGCCGAAGGGTGGTCTGGCCAGCCCTATATAAGGGCTCCATGGCCGAAACGGGCGAGTTTTCTCCCCATTTTCGGCCAGCGGTGAGTCCATGCTCTCCCATGGTCGTTTTTTATGTTTTTCCTCCAATCTTTCATGTTTTAACAAATTTTATCTTGGTTTGAAGATATTTGAGCAAAAGAGCAAGTTTGGAACTTAGAGACCCAAGGAGCGAGATCTCCCCCATCTCCGAGTTGGATCGTCTTCCCTCTCGATCTTCAAGAGGTAAGAGTAGATCCACACTTCTTTTCATGTTTTAGTTGAGTTTCATGAAGTTTCTTGGGGTAGAAATGCATGTATAGGTTTATGTTGAGTTTTTGATTTATGTTGTGTTTTTTAGCAATGTGAGTTGTATATGTATGTTTGATGTGTTGTAGTTGGGGTTTAGGATAATTTGAAGCCCCTAGGAGCTTATGTATGTGTGTATGCATGTTGTAGAAGTGTTGTGTTTGAGTTGAATGATTTGGGAGGTATATGTACATTGAGGAGGCTGAGTTCTGCCCTTTGGAAGAACTCAGGTTCGGCAGCCGAAGGGACTTTCGGCCGCCGAACCTGCCTGTGGAGGCCAGCCTTTGGCTGCCGAAACCTGCCCCCAAAAGTGGACTTTCGGCTCTGGAAGGGACTTTCGGCCGCCGAAGGTGCATGACTTTCGTCTCTGGAGGGACTTTCGACCGCCGAACCTGCCGCCGAAAGTGCCCTGTTCAGCCTTCCTTTGCATGATTTCTATGATTGTTTTAAGGTGTTTTAGGGGGTTTTTGGGGAGTATTTTAGAGTCATGTTCTTGTGTGTTTGGTCCCTCATTTGAGTCCACCTGTGTAGGTTCGGACCCGAGGAACCGAGGACCTCAGCAGTGAGCTAGCCACTTTAGAGTCAGCTAGAGGTGAGTAGAATAAACCTTTATATTTTAACTTAATGAAAGTTTTAGCATGACTCATGCATCACGAATGCCATGTGATATTCTAGGTTGTTGCATTAGAAATTTACGAATATGTTGCATTGCATATTATATTGTTGATGTGGATGAATATTGAATGATCCATTAGTCCTCGTATGATATGGTATGATGATGATGATGATATGGTATGGAAGTCCAGGAAGACCCATTCTACGTCCCTGGCACAATGTAAGAGAAAGTCCAGGAAGACCCATTCTACGTCCCTGGCACATTGGAATGTTATGATATGATATGTAAAAGGAAGTCCAGGAAGACCCATTCTACGTCCCTGGCACTGTTGGATATGTAGAGGACTATTGGTGACAAGTTCATCCTTAATGTGATTTGTTTGTGTTGTGATGCATTTCATGAGAGCATGAACTTTAATTATAATGTTTTATTATTCTGCTCACTGGGTTCTAGTAGCTCACCCCATTTCCCTAATCCCCCAGGTATGCAGGTATGGGTTAGACCAGGAGCTCAGCTAGAGTAAAGTCCTGTTTATGTAATAGCTAGTGGTGGACATGATAAATATTGAAATGTAATGTATAGTCCAGTAATGTAATGAATAGTATTAAATAGTTATGTAATGTAATGATGTTATTGAGGATTAGAGTTGTGCTTGACCCTAGTATGTTGTTAATCCCTTTTTAGTTACATGATCTTTTAATGAAATATTTTTTGATGTTATGCAAACCAAACTTAAAATATGTTATGTTACCCCATTGGAGCATTGATGATGACTCCAATGTGTGGTTGATGATTATGATCATTAGCTATGCATGCACAGGTTGAGTTTGGTAAATGAATGAGAAAGTTAAAATTTTTATGTATATGTTGATCATGTATGGGATTAAACAGGTTTACAGGATGTATGCCAGGCTTGCTACGGGTCTCGGCGGCCTTATGCCGATCTAGATCTTAGCGCCAGTAGCGGTTTGGTTTTCGGGTCGTTACAACTACTCTGATTTCCAGAAGGGACACCGATGCTATGGTCCACACACAAAAAGACTACATGTGACATTGGATATGTCCTTTCGCGAATCAGAACTAATGATCTGAGATCTAGGAAATAGGGTTTACAAAGCGTTCTGTAAGCTTAGAAAAAACTTGGTCCTAAAGGAGAGTGTTTCTCCCCCTTTTATTCTTTTTCGTTGTCTGCCAGGGACGTGTCTCGGCCTTACTTCCATTGGGCCACCTGTCTCTGCCATACTGATACGGACGTACGAGAGTATCAGGTCTCTGTTCCATGCGTAACGGCCATTTAATTCTCCTCTGGCACGCATGCGGATGGACCCACCAGTCGGATGGGCTGGATGATGAGATTAAGGCTGAGCCTAGAGGAGGTCTGATCATTGGGCCGAAAAGGCTGGGCCGACCTGATTGGGAAATCTAAGTGGAGCCTGGTCCTATGGCTGAGTGGGTTGGATCTGACTCATGCGGGTGACTTAGAAGCCTTCATATCATGGGCTGTCATCATGGGCCTGGCCTTAGACCGAGGTAATGAAATCCAGCGGTCATCAATTGCCTCTTTACCTTCTCATCAGTTATTGCCCGAATGATGAGGGGGTAAATAATGAGAATCATTATGACCGCGCCGCCTAAATACAGACTGCCCCAAAAAATCTTTTTATCTCTCTACTGTTTCAAATTTTCAGATTCTCTCTGTCTTCTCTGAACTTATGCTTTCCCCTGCTTTATGTTCGTCTTGCTCGATTTGTTCACCTGCGCTAATCGTTTTTCAGGTACGCTCCTCCCTTCACCATGGAAGGCCCAAAACTCCCTGAGATTTTTAATCTTGATTCTTGCGTTACCCCATCTACCCTAACCAACTTCTTTTCTCGGAGGTATTTGGACACTCCTCTTTACCACATTAGGGCTTCTTACCGGAACGAGAGGATTGTTCTTCCCGATCCTCCTCCTTCCAGCCTGGTAGATCCCCAAAAAGATCTCAGTCTAGTTTTCTTTGTCAAATAGCGAGATTACGATCTAACCTTCCCCTTTACCCCCTTCTTCATCGAGGTCTTCCAGTACTTCGGGATAACCCCCCGGATGCTATCTCCTAACTCCATTCTATTCATGTGTTCCTTCGAGTCAGTCTGCCGGAGCTGGGGGTTCACACCCACAGCGCGTCTGTTTGTGACCTTTTTCCGCCTCGTCCGGGCTGTTCAATGTTTCTACTATTTCGCCCCCCGTGGTGGATTGTCCATTTTCACGGGCTATAAGGACTCCATAAAGGGCTGGGTAGAGGGTTTTGTAGTGGTGGAGTTGAAGAAGGATTCCGGTCTGTCGTGGGGGATAGACCTCGGTTGGGAAGATGTCTATCTGGGTTGCAATGACCTGCCCTAGCTGAGCCTCACCGAACAGGTCGGGTTCGTTCGACTGACTTCTATTGAAAAGAAGTATGATATCAAAAAGTTTATGTTCGCGTCTAATCTCCAGGATATCCAGGACGCAGGTACTTTATTTCGTTCCATCGTTTTGTTTTTTCATTATGATTTTTACTGAGGGTCATTCTAATTTGTCTGGGTTTTGGATTTTTGCAGCTTCTGAAGTGAAGATCGACCAAATCAAGCCTCCCAAGAATTTTACATTTTCCCGGGAGAGTATGAACGCGGCTCTGGATGCCCTCCTGGCTGGGCGATCCGTGGGAGAGGCTATTCAAAGGGTGGTCGAAGTCATCTCCTCTAGGTCGGCGAGCCGGCCCCCTGTCCCAGCCCCTTCTCGAGCTCCTAAGCCGAGCTCCCGAAGTAGCAGGTCTTCTCGGCCATCCAGCCGTAGCAGATCGAGCTCGACTCCTCAGTCCTCCCAAGCCCCCCGGTCTCGACGGACTTCTAATGAAGGGATGGAAGAGGCTCCAGTGGTCATTTCTAGGCCGGTTGAAGGCACCGAGCTGGCGGGGATGGATCCTGCCCTTCCTTCTGAGGAGGATTCTGAGGTGAGGCTTGAGACCTCCGCCGCTGAGGAGAGGGCTCCGGAAAAAGGAATGGAGGTCATCCCGGCGGGCGAAGGTGCCCAGGAGGCCCCTCTTGGGGTTGTCCCTACTTCCGAGGGAATGGGGCCCGGACCCACTGATGGTGGAGGTGTCGCAAAGAAGGTCGGGGGCAAGCGTCCCGCTTCAGCTGAAGTGCCTGCCCCAATTCTCGTCCCTAAGAAGTCTTGGGCTTCTAGGAGACCGGCTCCAACTCTCCCTCCTTCTCGAGAAGAAGAAAGAGACTCCCGTGGTGCCCCTATTGTCTGCTCCTGACAACGACATTCTGAACGCGGAGGATATTACTCATCAAACTCCGGCGAGCGTTGTAGCAGAGATCTTGCAGGAGCGGATGTTCGGTGGGATCATGGAGGCTTCGGACCCTCATTTGCTTGCTCTGACTGGCCTTTTGGCTGGTTTTACTCGAGAGCAAGCAGCCTTTCGGTCTCGACCCCGAGGGGAGCTTGGAGATAGAATCAGGGAGATGCTCCTGATGGTAAGTTGTCCCTTTTGTTTTCGTTTTGGCTTTCTTTGTTTCTTTGTTTTAATGGTTTTTTCTTTGTGCTAGGTGATGGGCCTCTTTATGGAGGTGGATGCTCATGACCACTCTCTCCGGGAGTCTGTAGATTGCCGGATTGAGGAGGCACACCTGGAGGAGAACTTATCAGCAACCAGCGATGCCCGGGGCAATCTCACGGCCGCTCGGGAACACTCTAGGTCCCTCTAGATAGAGCTACATACTGCGCTGGAGGCCCTTAAAAGGGCTGATGGGAGGGCAGCTGAGGCAGAAGATCAACGTGACAAGGCTTTAAGGCAGCTATCCTCCTTGGAGGAGATCCGGCGAGACAGGGATGAGGCCCTAAGCCAGAAGGACGAGGCCCGGCACCAGCACGAGCTTTTGAAGGCAGATTTTGATGCCGTGCTGGCGCAGAGAGAAGAAGCCCTAGCTTGGGTTGTAGTCCTGGAGCAAGAGCTGAGCAAGCAAGCTGACAGTGTTAAGGGCTTGAACTTGGCGGCAGAGGAGTCCAAACTTCAGAATCAATAACTCTGCCAACAAGTCAACTCTTTGGAGAAGAGGTGCTCAGCCTTGCTCGAAGATGCCAAGCTAGCTGAGGATAGAGTCCAGCTGGAGTGCGAGGAGCGCTTAAGGGTGTACAAGGAGTCGGCTGAGCTCAAAAAAGAGATTGAACAGGCCTGTGAGGCTCATCTTCAGAGCTATAAGGACTCATCGGAGCTGAAAGCCAAGATAGCTGAGGCCTGCGAGGAGCGACTTGCGGAATTTAAAGCCTCTGGCAAGATGAAGACGACCATATTGAATAAGGGCTTCCGCATGTTCATCTCTGGATACAATCGGGGCTTGAAGACTGCCAGATATGCCCCCTCCACCCCGTTAGTTGAACTCCGAGCTGCTGAGGAAGACTACGATGGCGAGGACGTGCTTTACGGGGAGGATGACAGGCCCTTGCCTAAAGGAGCTTCTCGCACTACAGCTGGGCCTTCTGAGGCAGACGCCGAGCTGGGGAAGGGAGATGAAGGTGCTGGGCCTCAGGAGCAGGAGGAAGCAGGGGCCCAAGGGGGGGAAATTGTATCGTTTGTAAATATTAGTATAGGAAATAGTGATGTAGACAACGTAGATACACCTAGGCATGTAAGTTCTCTAAGGACGGTTTTTCCTTCAGTAGAGTAGGTGCTTAGAATAGGCTTGTAATATACTTTTCTTTTAGTGAAATTTTACTTTTATCCTCTGCTTCATGCTTATACTTGAGCTATTTTTATCTTTGTTTATTTTTTCTGCTTTACCAAGCTACTTAGTCTGTTAAAAACCTAACTGGTTCAATTTATTAAAGACTTAAGAATAAAGCACTTAAGTTAATCAAGGCTAGAAAATTAGCAAGAGACTTGACTTCTGATTTATGAACTTTTCCAATTTCACCAGGGCATTCTTATCTGTAGGCCTTTTCCGACCTAGATCTGCCTTAGGGATAAAAATCTTTAAGCTACGTGTTTAATTAATCTTCATGAGTTTGATTTTTAACAATTGACTGGACATCCTCATTTTTCTTTCATTACTTCATAAATATGAGCTCGGGTGTATAACCTTCATATAACCAAAATAAAAAGGATCATGTACCTTTTAAAGTGGTGAGCAGGGCTAGCCTTTTTGTCCTTAGTTCTATTCTGATAGGAATCGAGACTGGAACCTTGTCTGCTCATGCTTTAGGCTTCCTTCTGGATCATAGGAGGCTTATAGCTTGCTGAGTTCGGCCTTTCTGGGCTTATGTTTGCGTGTCTCAGGTCGGCACTTTTGTCTTCACATTACTTTTGTCTTTTCAGCTCGGTTTTTTTGGTACCGGGAGATCTTGGGGATCCCAGTCGCCTATCTGCCGGACTCATCGTCTCGGTCGGTTTTATGATGCCAGTAGATTTTGGGGATCCTGGTCATGCGGCACCGGGAGATCTTGGGGATCCTGGTCATGCGGCGCCGGGAGATCTTGGGGATCCCGGTCTTGTAGTGCCGGGAGATCTTGGGGATCCCGATCTTGTAGCGCTGAGAGATCTTGGGGATCCCAGTCTTGTACCTTCCTGAGGTCTTGTTATCTCAGTTCGGCTTTAGGGCGCCGGGAGATCTTGGGGATCCCGGTTACCTACCTCCCTGAGGTCTTGGGCCTTGGTGCCTGTTTTATTTTTCTCTTTTGTTTCTTTCATGAAAACAACGTCAGTTATGGCAAATAAAGAATTTGGATGATGACAATGTCCATTTTATTAACATGCTTTAAAGTACAATCGATCTTTTTACATTTGATAACATCTCAGGGGAAGTACCTTTTCAAATGCTAGATATTCCAAGCATGAGACTCAAGGTTTCCTTGCATGTCCTCAATTCGATATACCCCCGGTTTGACCACCTTTGCTACTCTAAAGGGACCCTCCCAGGTCGGTGCCAACTTTCCTATTGCCGCTCTCTTTCCAGTAGCTTTCAGGTTTCTCAGGGCCAGATCTCCTACTTTCAGGCTTCTTTCTCTGACCTTTTGATTGTAATAACGGGCCGCTCTTTGCTGATAAGCGGAAGTTCGGACTTGAGCTTCCTCCCTAACTTCTTCTAGAGCATCCAGGTTACTTCTTAATTTGTCGTCGTTGGTGCTCTCGCTATTGAATTGGACTCGATGGGTGGGGACCTGCAGCTCTATTGGAACTACCGCTTCAGTGCCAAACGCGAGTGCAAAAGGCGTTTCTTTAGTGGACGTCCTGGGGGTAGTTCGGAGTGCCCACAGGATGCTATTGAGCTCTTCTGCTCAATTCGCCTTTACCCCATCCAGCCGCTTCTTCAATCCCTGAAGGATGGCTCTATTAGTGACCTCTGTTTGATCGTTGGTCTGAGGATGGGCCATGATCAAGCATAATTTAGCCACATTTTTATTATCCTCTTTATTGCTTATTTACACATTTTTCAGTTTAATTTATGGTTTTTATCTTGTTTTTACAGAAAAGGAAGAATTTGGAAAATGGAAGAAAAAGTGCAGAAAATTTACAAAAGGATGGTTTGCCCAGTGATTTGCCCAAAAATCTGCTCCAATCACTGCCCAGATCAAGCTAAAGCAAATACCCAGAAGCAACAGACAGCAGTGATATGGGCAGGTGATTTGACCAAAACAATCGAAGATCACTGGCCAAAGCACTCGCAAAGGCATAGAGGACTGACTCACAGAGAAGCGATTTGCCCAGTGATTTGCCCAATCACTTGAAGAAACTGGTCAAATCGCCGGACAAATCACTTTGACAGCAGAAAATTACAGCAGAGCGGGAAAATGGACAGCAAACAGAAATCCGAATTTTCAGAAGTCCAAATCCAATCCAATCACTTCCAACACTAATCCAAGAGCCACGAAAGAACTTCTCATCCAAGGAAATCCAATTGCAATCAAATTCAACATCAAAAGAGGAGTCCAACATCAAATCAAAAAGGGATTTTAAAACCCTAGACAATTCTTCAGCTATAAAAGGGGAGTCTCAAAACCAGCAAAGGAGACTATCTTCTGATCAGGAACTCAGCACCTTCTCCCTCGCCAGAAACTCTTCAGCTGTTCTTTCTTTTCGTTCTTTTCATCTCTTTTGTGTATTTTAGTCACCATGAGTGGCTAAATTCATTATTTTCTAGTTGAAGTTGAGAATATTCAGATTTGTTATGAATTGGGAGGTTTAATACTCCATTGTTGAACTCTTATTTGTTTCAATATTTATGCAATCTGATCTTTTCTACAAGTATTACTTTGCTTTTAGAATCAATAAGGGCCCATTGCTTTTAAATTGCTTGAGTAATATTGTTTGAGTGGTTTAGGTCCGTAATTGCTTGGATTGTTCAAATACACATTCAATCAGGTTGCATAATCTAAACTTGACCACGCGGTTGGCAAGGATAGAATTGGGTTTCTCTAAGTCTTAATGCAATCAACAGTTGTTCGATGCTATAATGCCCCAAGGACGTTCCTTGGCAACTTGTTGATTAGTGTTTGATTAGCGAACGTTTCCTAATCAAACTAGAACTAAGGAGGAATTTGGATTGTGAGAAGCGTCTTCCACAACCAAAACTAATTTATTGAAATCAAAAAGGAGTCTTCAAATAATCAATGACCAATTCTGAACAAACTGAATTAGACTCATACTTCAACTAGAAGCCTTTCTCTTATTGATTTATTCATCTTTAAATTACTGCTTTCTTTTACTATTTAGTGTTAATCCATCAACTCAAAAAAACCCCCCTCTTTTATTTATTTGTTATTTACTTTACCTTGGTCATTATTAGGAAGGTCTTTAGTGTCAATTCCCTGTGGTTCGACCCTATTGCCACTATCTGCAAATTTATTTGTTGATCGTTTAATAGGTTTATTTTTGACGGCTTCGACAACCGCTTATCAAAAATTGGCGCCGTTGCCGGGGATTTGATTTAAACTAACGTATTTTCCCTTTATGACCAGGTCTGGCCGTAAAGACACTCTTCTTTACGACCCTGAGATTGAAAAAACTGCCAAGAGCCTAAGGAAGCAAGCAAATTTGAGGAACCAAGCCTCAAAAGCATCTTCATCAACAACACCCTCTCACAGACCACCTACTGCCCCAGCTGAAGAAATTTCTGCACCAGCAGAAACTTCCATCACCGCACCAGCTACCATTGAGTTTGCACCAGAAACTGAATTTCTGGATATGGCAGAAAATCCAGCTATGGCAGCACCACCTGCTGCACCTGTAGAAGCTGAAAATCAAGCTAGAAACTTGCTTGTACAAGTACCCCAGCCACGGGAAAGAACTCTCGGAGAGCTAGATGAACCAGAAGGAGACCAAGCACCCTTGTGCATTGAGTATCCCCCATTGACAGCACCTTTTGAGCTTAAGACAGGTCTGATCCATCTCCTTCCCAAATTCAGAGGCTTAGAAAATGAAGATCCTCACAAGCATTTGAAGGCATTCCATGTGGTGTGTTCCACCTTGAGACCCCAAGGTATTCCAGAAGAGGATATCAAACTTAGAGCCTTCCCTTTTTCCCTTGACGACTATGCCAAGGAGTGGCTATTTTACTTGCCACCCGGATCCATCACATCATGGACTGATATGGTGAGAGCATTCTTGAGAAAATTCTTCCCAACCTCAAAAGCCATAGGCATCCGTCGAGAAATAAGTGGCATAAGGCAAAAGCACTCTGAAGACTTGTATGAATACTGGGAAAGGTTCAAAAGGCTGTGCACAAGCTGCCCTCAACATGATATTTCTGACAAATCTCTCATTCATTACTTCTATGGAGGTTTGCTACCCTCAGAAAGAAAATTTATTGACGCAGCCTGTGGAGGATCAATTGAGAAAAAATCAGCTCGAGAGATGAGAGACTTAATTTCCACCATGGCTGCAGCTTCTCAACAATTTGGAGACCAAGAGCTGCCAACAAGGAATGTAAATGAGGTGAGTAATTCCATTTTATCATCCCAACTTTCTGAACTCACCAATGCTGTCTGAAGCCTTGTTGTGAGTCAAACCCAACAAGTCCAGCAGATTCAGCAGCCCAAGCCATGTGGAATATGTTCCAACAACCACCCTACTGATCTATGCCCTTCCCTTCAAGAAGAGGACCAACAAGTCAATGCTATTGGAGGCTTTAATGGGCAAAGAAGGTATGATCCCTATGCAAATACTTATAATCCAGGTTGGAGGGACCATCCAAATTTCAGTTATGCAAGGGGACAGCAATATCCAAGCCACCAGCAAAGAAACCAAGCACAAGCTGCACCTCAGAATTCTAATGCATCTCTTGAAGAGATTGTGAAAAATTTGGCAAATACTGTGCAGAATCTTGAGAAACAAATGGGGCAAATGGCTTCATCCTTAAACAAAATTGAATCACAAGGAAAGCTACCTTCCCAAACTGAGATAAATCCAAGGCAAAATGCTAGTGCCATCACATTGAGGAGTGGAAAGGAGTTGCAAGACAATAGGGCTGAAAAAGTGCAAAAACAGGGCATGGAAGAAATTCTGCCAGAAAGTGATCAGGGCAGTGATTTGCCCAGTTTGCTTGTAGAAACTGACTCGATCGCTGGGCAAACTAAGCTGTCCAGCAGTGATTTGCCCAATTCTCCAGAGAAGGCAGAAAGTGATTTGCCCAAATCAACAGACCAGGCAGAATCAAGTCAAAGGCAGAAACAGCAACCTATGGAGAAATTCAAGGTACCTCCTCCCTTCCCAAAGAGATTTGCAAAGTCCCAAAAGGAGAAAGAGGAAAAAGAGATATTGGAGACACTTCGCAAAGTGGAAATTAACATTCCCCTACTTGATGCTGTGAAGCAAATTCCAAGGTATGCCAAATTCCTCAAAGAGCTATGCACAAACCGAAGGAAACTTGCTGAACGTGAAAAGGTAAGTGTGGGGGAGTGTGTTTCAGCTGTCATCCAAAGAAAACTACCAGTCAAATGCAAGGATAGAGGAATGTTTGCGGTTTCATGCAAAATAGGCAATGTGGGAATAAAGAAGGCCATGTGTGACCTTGGAGCTTCAATAAATGTCATGCCTCTGTCTATTTTTAACTTGTTGAATGTAGGAACACTCAAGGGCACCAGTATTGTGATCCAATTGGCTGACCGATCCATTGTCTACCCTAAAGGAGTGCTTGAAGATGTGTTGGTGCAAGTGGACCAATTAGTCTTTCCAGCAGATTTTTATGTTATTGACATGGAGGAAGACAAGAGCAACACCACCTCTGATATCCTACTTGGGAGACCATTCTTGAGCACAGCAAGAACAAAAATTGATGTGCATGATGGCACATTGACTATGGAGTTTGAAGGGGAAGTTATCAAATTTAATGTTTATGATGCCATGAAATTCCCCAATGATGTTTCTCATGTTTATGGACTTGATGTTATTGATAATTTAAGTCAAGAAGTTTTTGATTTTGATCAAGAAAACTTACTTTATGAAGGTCTTTGCAGGAAAGGAAAAGTGGACAGCAACATCTCTGAAGAAGACAAAACAGCAGACTGTTGTAACTTGCTGGATGTGGGTGATTTGCCCAGTGATTTGCCCAGAACACCAGAAAATCTGCTCAAATCACCGCTCAAATCGGACAGCAGGCAGACAGAAAACCAGCAGACAGAAAAGGCACCAGAACTGAAACCCTTGCCTAACCACCTCAAATATGCCTACTTGGGAGCTGGAAATACACTTCCAGTAATCATCTCCAACCAGCTCAGCCAAGAAGAAGAGGAAAAGCTCCTGGATGTGTTGAGGAGACACAAGAAGGCTATTGGGTGGACATTGGAGGACATAAAGGGTATCTCACCCTCAACATGCATGCATCGGATACTTATGGAGGATGAGTGCAAACCTGTTCGTGAGGCACAAAGAAGGCTGAATCCACCTATGATGGAGGTTGTAAAGAAGGAGATTATGAAGCTCCTAGACATTGGGGTAATCTACCCCATTTCTGACAGTAAATGGGTGAGTCCCATCCATGTGGTACCAAAGAAGACCGGGATTACCATTGTCCCTAATTCTGAAGGAGAGCTAGTACCCACTCGTGTACAAAATGGGTGGAGAGTTTGCATGGACTACAGGAAGCTCAACACAGCCACAAGAAAGGACCACTTTCCCTTGCCCTTCATGGACCAAATGCTTGAGAGACTTGCTGGAAAAAGCCATTACTGCCTCCTTGATGGATATTCTGGATTTTATCAAATCCCCGTTGCACCAGAAGACCAAGAGAAGACCACTTTCACATGCCCATTTGGCACATTCGCATTTAGGAGGATGCCCTTCGGTCTTTGCAATGCACCAGCCACTTTCCAAAGGTGCATGATGAGCATTTTTTCTGACTATGTGGAGAGGATCATTGAAGTCTTCATGGATGACTTTACGGTGTATGGCAACTCATTCCATGAATGCCTAGCCAACTTGGAGAAGATACTTCAAAGGTGTTTGGAGACAAACTTGGTTCTCAACTATGAGAAGTGCCACTTCATGGTCAGCCATGGCTTAATCTTAGGCCATATTGTTTCAGCAAAAGGGATTGAGGTGGACAAAGCCAAAATCGACACCATCAAAAATCTGCCCTACCCAACCAGCATTAGGGAGATTCGATCATTCCTTGGACATGCTGGTTTTTACAGGAGGTTTATCAAGGATTTTTCTAAAATAACTCAGCCTCTTTGCAGATTGTTACAGCAGGATGTACCATTCAACTTTGATGACAGCTGCAAATCAGCCTTTGATTTGATCAAATCACTCCTAATTTCTGCCCCAGTCATCCAGCCACCTGATTGGACCCTTCCATTTGAGATCATGTGTGATGCCAGCAACTTTGCTATAGGTGCAGTATTGGGACAGCGCATAGGTAACTCTCCTCATGTCATTCACTATGCCTCACGCACCCTAGATGCTGCACAATGCAATTATTCCACTACGGAAAAAGAGTTGCTGGCTGTTGTGTTTGCATTGGAGAAGTTTAGACCCTACCTACTTGGTACAAAGGTGATTATATACTCAGATCATGCTGCACTAAGGTATTTAATCAAGAAAAAAGAGTCCAAACCTAGGCTGGTGAGATGGATATTGCTGTTACAAGAGTTTGACTTGGAGATCCGTGACAAGAAAGGCAAGGAGAACCTTGTGGCTGATCACCTTAGCAGAATTCTGACCGAGATGGAGACATGCCCCATCAATGAGACCTTCCCTGATGAGCACCTCTTTGCTGTCCAAGAAGAGGAACCAAGGTATGCTGATATTGTTAACTTCCTTGCCATAGGTGATTTGCCCACTGATTTGCCCAAACACATAAGAGACAAGATCAAGAAAGAGGCAAGGTATTATGTGTGGGATGAGCCTTACCTATGGAAGCATTGTGCAGACCAAGTCATAAGGAGATGCATCCCAAACCATGAGATCACATCTGTCCTAACTTTCTGCCACTCTTACAGCTGTGGAGGTCACTTTGGGCCACGCAAGACAGCCTTGAAAGTCCTTGAAAGTGGATTATTTTGGCTTAGAGATGCTTATTTATTTTGTAGGTCATGTGCAAGATGCCAACAAACGAGAAACCTTGGAAAAAGAAGTGAAATGCCACAAGCACCCATTATGGTGTGTGAAATCTTTGACATATGGGGCATTGACTTCATGGGACCATTCCCACCTTCCTTTGGCAACACCTACATACTACTTGCTGTGGATTATGTGTCCAAGTGGATTGAGGCCAAAACAACAAGAGCTGATGATGCAAAAACAGTGGGTGATTTTGTAAAATCCCACATTTTCTCAAGATTTGGACTGCCCAAGGCCATAATCAGTGACCGAGGCACCCATTTTTGCAACAAGGTAGTAGAAACTCTCCTCAAGAAGCACCATGTCATCCATAGAACCTCTACTGCCTATCACCCTCAAACAAATGGGCTGGCTGAAGTGTCAAATAGGGAGATCAAGTCCATCTTGGAGAAAACGGTCTGCCCAAATCGCAAGGACTGGAGTACATGCCTCAATGATGCCTTATGGGCATATAGGACAGCATATAAAACCCCAATTGGGATGTCTCCATATAGGCTGATTTATGGGAAAGCCTGCCATCTACCGGTGGAACTTGAACATAAAGCCTATTGGGCTGTGAAGAGCTGTAATCTTGATGAAAAAGAGGCTGGAGTTCACAGAAAATTACAGATTCAAGAGCTTGAGGAGATTAGGCGTGATGCATATGAAGCTTCATGGGATTATAAAGCAAGGACCAAAGCCTTCCATGACAAGCACATCTCCAGAAAACAATTCCAGGTTGGTGATAAGGTTTTGCTCTTTGATTCCAGGTTCAAATTATTCCCTGGAAAGTTTCGGTCAAGGTGGATTGGGCCATTTTTGGTTGAGCATGTTTATCCACATGGAGCTGTTGACATTAGGAGCTCACAAACAAGCAAAGTTTTCAAAGTTAATGGGCATCGTTTGAAGAGATTCTATGAAGGTTTTACTGTCCATGTTGTGGAGGAGGTTCTCTTGGATCCCCCTTCCCAAGACTGCTGAGCAAGACACTGAAGTCCAGCCCAAGACAGAAAACAGGGCGCTACTGGGAGGCAGCCCAGAGGCAGTGATTTGCCCAGTGATTTGCCCACTGCTTGCCCAAATCGCCGGGCAAATCGACTGAATGTACCATAGTCACAAGCGATCGGGGCAGTGATTTGCCCAATTGCCCAGATAATTTGACCAAGATCACCGGTCCAATCGCAAAATCAAGCACATCATCAGAAAAGGGCGTGAACAGTACCAGCCCAGCAACTGCAAAGGAGAAGCAGTCTGGCCAAGTGATTTGCCCACTGCTTACCCAAATCACTGGGCAAATCACCCTGTCATAAATCCAGAGGGCCAGCATTTAATGATCAGGGCAGATCACATTCCCTAATCACTTTAAGTAGTCTTTTCTTTTATTTTTAATTTTTACGCTAAACTACTGTTTTTATCTCTTCTTCTTCTTCAAGCTTTCTTCTCTCCGACCACCACTCACCCACCGGCAAACTCAGGACCACCATGGTAAGAATCAAGATGAGGGCCACCGGCGGACCATTCATGTGGAAGAAATTAGGGTTACCCAGACCACCCAGCCCCTCTGACAGTGACGATGAAGCGTGGGACACACCACCAACAACCACCACCAACACCGAGACACCACCGGCCACAAGTACAGCAACAGGACGCACCGACTCACCGGCCGTCCAGATATATCACCGGCAAAAGAAACGGCAAAGAACGCCACCATCCACAATAGCCCCGACGGCAGACCCTGAGGGCAAAAAGTTACCCGAAGCCACCACTCCCACCGGCCACAGCCAGAAACGGCCAAGAACTCAGTCGCCACCGAGGTCAGAGCCAGAGTCGGAACCTACCATCGCCAAAGAAACTGATGCGCCCACGGATCTGCCAAGTGATGTGCCCACCGATTCCACCACTGATGTGCCCACGGACACGACTACTGATGCGCCCAGCAATGTGCAAAGCACTATGCCAAGCACTATGCCAAGCGCTATGCCAAGCGCTGATATGCCCACTGATATGACCAAGGATCTGCCAAGTGCTGTGCCCAGCAATGTGCCACACGCTGTGCCCAACGATGTGCCTACTGATTTCACCAGCGTTGTGCCCAGTGATACGCCCACGGACTTACCAAGCGATACGCCTGGCGATGTGCCCAGTGACGCACTAAGCGATATGCCCAGCAATTTGCCCAGCGATTTGCCCAGGCCAGCATACCCAGATCACATCGTCAAAGCACTGACATTCAACAAAATTTCTGAGCGCACCAGGTTGCTTAAAATTTCATCTCTGCCATACCACCCAGGTAAGTATATCCACCATGCCACCCTTGGAGCACTGAGACTCCATTCCCAGGTACGTTCTCTGATCTCTGCTATTGGCTGGGACATTTTTTTCCTCCTGCGCATGCCTTCCTTCCTTGAACTCACACAGGAGTTCTTCACCACATTCTATTTTGATAAAAATGCCATGCATAACCTACACACACCTGGCACAGTTGGATTTAGGTTATTAGGGAAGCGATTTCGCTTATCCCTGCAGGAATTCGGCATAGCCATGGGCTGTGAATGCCCTCAGTCCACCTGGGACTTCCCTGCTGAGTTTGATCCAAGCTCTGTGTACTTGGAATTAAGTGACAATCCACCAGACTCCTACTCTCCTACTAGGTCCAAGGACCTATACCTCAGTAACCCAAGTCTGAAATACCTTCACAGATTCCTGGCCTACACATTTTTTGGGAGGAAGGATGCTTCCAACATCCTGACCAGAACTGAATTGTATATTCTTTGGTGCATGCACAGGGGCAGAAAAATTCATCTTGGATATTGGGTTGCCACCCAACTATCCAGCATCATACAATATAATAGGCCCTTGATTTTTGGTCCTTTGATCACTGCCATTGCAGTGAATCTCAAACTATTGCACCCCGCACATACTGACCTCTCCCCCACCCCCAAAACAACCCCCTTGGACCTACGCACATTGGATGATATGGGGTTGCTTTGCAAGGTGGGGGATGTTTTTTCCATTGCACCTGCAGGTCCAGTAACACCACGCCATGAGCGTGTTTTCAGAAGGAAGAAAGCCACCATAAGCACCACCACCCAGCAGCCAGCCATTATAGCAGATACTGCAGATCAGGCAACACAAGCAATAGGGCAGGAACCAGCAAATGAGCCACCTCCAGCAGCCCACCAGCAGGATGCTCCTCAGCCACCTGAAGACGAAGCCCCCAACCAGACAGTAGAGGCTCGTCTCAGAAGGATTGAAGATCGAATGCAAAGGATGGAGCACTTGTTGGACCTGCTGGTGGACCATTTTCTGCCCCAGCACCGTGACAGATAGCGATTTGCCCAGTGATTTGCCCAGTGCTTGCCCAAGTCACTGGTCAAATCACCCCCAGGCCAGGAAATATTTTTCCCTTTTCTCCTTCATTTTTCTATATGTTTATTCACACATTGAGGACAATATGTGGGATAGGTGTGGGGGTACTGGAGAGTATTTATTCACTGATCACACCACATTTTTACCTTTTTGATTTCTTTTTGTTTCTTTTTGTTTCCTTTTGCATTATTTTTACCCCTTTTTGCACACACCAGAATTTTTTCACACTCCTAGCACACACACACAGAATTTTGTAGCTAATTGCTTTACTCAACACAGTTAACAAGGTTGAAAGAGTGCCCTTATCTCATGACCCCATTAATTTGCCACCCCTTTAAGCCTAAACAGAATCATTCACAGCATGTTACCTTCACTTAGGAAGTTCTTTACTTGAATTGAACCCTTAAACTTGTTGTGGTCAAGGGAAATAAAAATAAAAATACATGCAAATAAAAAGCTAGTGTAACTCCCTATGAGCTGATTTGCCCAAACTATCATGACAAACCAGCACAAAGCACAAATCACAAACTTGTTCCAATGGTCTAAGACTATGAACTGAGCCTAATAGCTACTTGGAGAAGTAACTGACTGAGTAACCGGGGGTGTATCACCCATGTACACAATCGCGTAAAAAGGTCAGTAACTTTTTCAAGCAAATAAGTTTCGATGGTCTAGACTATGAACAGAGCTAGTAGCCACTTGAACAAGTGACTAACTGAGTAACCGGGGGTGTATCACCCATGTATACAATCGCGTAAAAAGGTTAGTGACTTTTTCAGGCAAGGATAAGAATAAGTGCTGCTGAAAATAAAAATTAGATAAAAAGGGGAGAGAGAGAAGGTGGCAAGTCACTCCTAGGGGTTACATTAAACCTAACATAAAAGAATAAGCATGATTGAATCAAAAACCTTTCCCTTGACCATGGTAGGTGAAAGGAAACAAGGAAAGGAGAGGATGACCTTAGTGCATGTACTCTATACTGTGATAATTCAGATTAGGAGTCTAGGGAGGGCTGATTAAGTGGTACTTAGGCTCTAAGGAAAAAGGGGGCTTAATTAGCTAAGTTATTTGTTGCTTGAGGACAAGCAAAAAGCTAGGTGTGGGGGTATTTGATCAAGCATAATTTAGCCACATTTTTATTATCCTCTTTATTGCTTATTTACACATTTTTCAGTTTAATTTATGGTTTTTATCTTGTTTTTACAGAAAAGGAAGAATTTGGAAAATGGAAGAAAAAGTGCAGAAAATTTACAAAAGGATGGTTTGCCCAGTGATTTGCCCAAAAATCTGCTCCAATCACTGCCCAGATCAAGCTAAAGCAAATACCCAGAAGCAACAGACAGCAGTGATATGGGCAGGTGATTTGACCAAAACAATCGAAGATCACTGGCCAAAGCACTCGCAAAGGCATAGAGGACTGACTCACAGAGAAGCGATTTGCCCAATCACTTGAAGAAACTGATCAAATCGCCGGACAAATCACTTTGACAGCAGAAAATTACAGCAAAGCGGGAAAATGGACAGCAAACAGAAATCCGAATTTTCAGAAGTCCAAATCCAATCCAATCACTTCCAACACTAATCCAAGAGCCACGAAAGAACTTCTCATCCAAGGAAATCCAATTGCAATCAAATTCAACATCAAAAGAGGAGTCCAACATCAAATCAAAAAGGGATTTTAAAACCCTAGACAATTCTTCAGCTATAAAAGGGGAGTCTCAAAACCAGCAAAGGAGACTATCTTCTGATCAGGAACTCAGCACCTTCTCCCTCGCCAGAAACTCTTCAGCTGTTCTTTCTTTTCGTTCTTTTCATCTCTTTTGTGTATTTTAGTCACCATGAGTGGCTAAATTCATTATTTTCTAGTTGAAGTTGAGAATATTCAGATTTGTTATGAATTGGGAGGTTTAATACTCCATTGTTGAACTCTTATTTGTTTCAATATTTATGCAATCTGATCTTTTCTACAAGTATTACTTTGCTTTTAGAATCAATAAGGGCCCATTGCTTTTAAATTGCTTGAGTAATATTGTTTGAATGGTTTAGGTCCGTAATTGCTTGGATTGTTCAAATACACATTCAATCAGGTTGCATAATCTAAACTTGACCACGCGGTTGGCAAGGATAGAATTGGGTTTCTCTAAGTCTTAATGCAATCAACAGTTGTTCGATGCTATAATGCCCCAAGGACGTTCCTTGGCAACTTGTTGATTAGTGTTTGATTAGCGAACGTTTCCTAATCAAACTAGAACTAAGGAGGAATTTGGATTGTGAGAAGCGTCTTCCACAACCAAAACTAATTTATTGAAATCAAAAAGGAGTCTTCAAATAATCAATGACCAATTCTGAACAAACTGAATTAGACTCATACTTCAACTAGAAGCCTTTCTCTTATTGATTTATTCATCTTTAAATTACTGCTTTCTTTTACTATTTAGTGTTAATCCATCAACTCAAAAAAACCCCCCTCTTTTATTTATTTGTTATTTACTTTACCTTGGTCATTATTAGGAAGGTCTTTAGTGTCAATTCCCTGTGGTTCGACCCTATTGCCACTATCTGCAAATTTATTTGTTGATCGTTTAATAGGTTTATTTTTGACGGCTTCGACAACCGCTTATCAGGCCATCGAAGAGAACTTGTGCCATATGCCCATATTTGCTATGAACGCTCTGAAGGCACTGTAGTTAAACTGTCTGTCGTTGTCTGAGATGAGTACCCTCAGTATTCCAAACCTACAGATGATGTTGCCCCATACGAAGTCTATCATCTTACGGGCTGTGATTGTGGGGATTGCCTCCACTTCTGGCCATTTTGAGAAGTACTCCACAGCCACCACTACAAATTTCTTCTGCCCCGTGGTCTTGGGAAAGGGTCCCAGGATGTCTATTCCCCACTGTGAGAACAGCTACGGGCTGGATATGCTGGACTGAGGAGTGGCTGGAACATTGACGGCATTAGCAAATCTCTGGCATACATCACATCTTCGGACAAACTCTTCTGCCTCTTTTTTTACAGTGGGCCAGTAGTACCCTTGCCTGAATATTTTATTAGCCAGCGTTCCTGCTCCTTCATGAGCTCCACACATTCCCCTGTGTATTTCTTCCATCACCTTTATTGCCTCCTCCGGGCTCACACATCGGAGCCACGGGCTGGATTTTCCCCTTCTGTATAAAGTCCCCCTTATTGCTTGGTAATTAGCGGCATGAGCTGCTATCTTTTTTGCTTCGTCCTTGTCTTCAGGGAGCTTTCCCTTCTCCAGGTATGGGGTCATCCAGCTCTGGCTTTGCTCCACCTGCAATACAGTGGCCGTTTTGTTAAAGGCAGGTGTGCTAATGTGTTGGATGTATACCTCGTCAGGGAGCTGTTCTAGCTCTTCCTTGGACAACCGACTGAGCAAGTCTGCTTCCTCATTCTCCTCCCGAGGTATTCTTTGGTATCTGACTGTGATTCCCCGACTCTTAAGTTCGGCTTCTATGGCTTTTACCTTCGCTAGGTAATTCTGCATGGTAGGGTCTCTGGCCTGATATGCCCCTGTTATCTGATTGATCACCAGCTGGGAGTCACTATTCACCTCGAGGTCGGTTACCCCTACCTCTATTGCTACCAGCATTCCATTTATCAGGGCTTCATATTCTGCCACATTATTAGAGGCCTTGAACTCTAGGCATAGGGCGTAGCAAACCTTAAATTCTTCAGGTCCCTTCAACATTATTCCAGCACCACTGCCCCCAGCGCCTGAGGCCCCGTCCACATACAGCTTCCAGCTAAATTCTTGAGAGGACTGCCCTTCTCTCTCATTCCCCAACTCTTCCAAAGACGACTCACCCCATCCCATCTTTTCTTCATTGAACGAGCACTCTGCTATAAAGTCAACAAGGGCTTGAGATTTTATGGTGGTCCGGGGTCAGTACTCTAAACAGTAGGGGCTAATTTCGATGGACCAGGCAAGCATCCGACCTGATGTTTCCGGCCTGTGGAGAATCTTCTTCAGTGGTTGGTCTGTCATCACTACCCCTTGGTGGCTTTCCAGATAGACTCTGAATATCCTGACTGCCAGCAACAGAGCATATGCTATCTTCTAGATGTTCAGGTATCTGATCTCGGTGTCTTTAAGCACTTTGCTGACGTAAAACACTGGTTTCTGTTCTCCCTCTTCTACTCTTACCAACACTGCGCTGACTGCTTGCTCAGAGGCTACCAAGTAAATCAGGAGCTCTTCTCCTTCCAGTGGACTGCTAAGTACATGAGGTGAGCTAAGATAGCTTTTGAGCTCTCTGAAAGCTTCTCGGCAATCCTCAATCCATTCAAAGTTCGGCACTTTCCTCAACTTCTTAAAGAACGGCAAGCATTTTTCTGCCGAACTCGACATGAAGCGATTGAGCGCCACCACTCTTCCAGTAAGTCTTTGGACATCCCTCACACAGGTCGGCTCAGGCATATTCAGGATAGCTTTCACTTTCTCCGGATTGGGCTCGATGCCTTTTCCACTCACCATGTATCCCAAGAATTTTCCTCCCCTGATAAAGAAGGCACACTTCGCTGGGTTCACCCTCATTCTGTACTGTTCTAACACCTCGAACACCTCCCTCAGGTCCACTAAGTGCTGCTGAAAAGTCGGACTTTTCACCACCATATCATCCACATATACTTCGACATTCCTGTGATCTGATCCTTGAAGATTTTATTCATCAATCTTTGGTGTGTTGCCCCAGCATTCTTCAGCTCGAAAGGCATGGCTTTATAGCAGTAGGTCCCATCTTTCGTTATGAACGAGGTTTTTTCTTCATCTGCCTTGTCCATTGGAATTTGGTGATAACCAGACATAGCATCCAAAGATGACATGTAATCAAATCTGGCCGTAGAATCGACCATTTTATTAATATCAGGGAGGGGGTAACAATCTTTGGGACACGCTTGATTGAGGTCTGTAAAATCTATACACATCCTATATTTGCCATTGGCTTTTTTGACTAATATAGGATTTGCTAGCCACTGTGGATACATGACCTCTCTAATAAACCCTGCCTCTTCTAACTTCTGCACCTCCTCCCTGGTGGCTTGCTACTTCTCCCTTCCTACTACCCTCTTCTTCTGCTTTATCGGCCTGACCTCTGAGAGGACATTCAGCTTGTGTGTCATCACTCTGGGGTCAATCTCGGGCATGTCAGAAGGCTTCCAGGCGAAGCTTGACGCGTGACCTCGGATCAGGGCCATGACTTCCATCTTCTGCTCTTCAGTGAGGCCGGCGTTGAGACTGAAGACCTTATCTGTCTCTGCTTCTGATAAGGGAAAGGTATCCAGCTCTCCAACCAGCTCTGTTCTGGCCTCTTTTTTCTCGTCTTGGACCTCCAGAACTTCCGAGTCAAGTTTCTCTCCTGCCGAGTTTGGCTCTGATACCGTGGCCAGATACACTGCTCTTACCTCTTCCTGGCTTCCTCTGACTACACCCACTCTCGCTTTTGTTGGGAATTTCATAGCTAGATATCTGATGCTGGTTACAGCCTTAAAGTCGAACAGCGCAGGTCGTCCCAGTATTGCGTTGTAGCTCAGGGGGAGTTTGACTACTAAGAACACCGCATAATGAGTACGAGTCTTTGGCGCTTCTCCTAGAGTGAGGGCCAACTTTACTTTCCCCTCCACAGGTACTGGGACTCTCTCGATCCCTTTGACTGGGGCTTGGTCCCGAACCAATTGCTCCTCAAGGATTCCCATTTGCTAGAAGACCCGGTACGGCAGCAAGTTCACCTTACTCCCGTCATCCACCAAGATCTTCTTAACCCGTTAGTTGTGGATGACGGCTTCAATAACAAGGGCGTCGTCATGGGGCATCTGAACCCCCTGGGCATCCTCCGGAGAGAAGGTGATAGTTACTGGAGAGTGCTTAACTACCTGCATGACTTCTACGTTGTTGCTTTCCCCATCTCGGCCTCTCTTCTTTCCCCTTCGGCTCATCCGACCTCTGGTTCCCCCAATGATCATGTTGATGGTTCCACTGGAGCCATCATTCACCGGCCCTGCTCCCGTCCTCCTGGGTGCTTGTGCTGCTGGGTTCGGCTGAGGCCTCTGCCCCTCCGGCTTCTTCACAAAGTTCATGAGGTGTCCCCTATTGATCAGCCTTTCGATCTCACTAATCAGCTGGTAGCAGTTGTTGGTATCATGGCCGTGGGTGCGATGATACTGATAATACTTGTTAGGATTTCACTGGTCTGCTTCTGCCCTCATAGGCCTGGGCCATTGTAGGAACTCCTTATCCTGAACTGCCATGAGCACCTCGGCTCTGGATGCGTTGAGCGGGGTCAGGTTCTCCGGAATATGCGGAGGGAATGGCTTTTGTTCTGGAACCCGAGGAGGGAAAGGTCTCTGGTCTCTCCGGTCCCAGGGCTGCCTGTAGGGCTCAGATTTCTTACCCTGCTTCTTCTCATGCCTTTTCGATCTCCTTTCCTCGGGGGCTTTTCCTCTGTCTTCCACCCCCTTGGCGAATCTACTCGTCACCAAGGCGTCATCTTGCCTTATGTATTTCTCCGCCCTCTTCATCAGCTCTACCAGCGTGGTGGGGGGCTTTCTGCTTAACGAGCCGAAAAATTTGGGGGAGGTCGTCCCCTTCTGCATGGCCTTCACCGCTCTCCCCTCATCCAGCTTGGGGATCTGTAAAGCTTTCGTATTAAAATGGGCCACATACTCCCTTAACGATTCGTCCCTTCTCTGCCTGACCGTCTCTAGATAACTGGTCTTCCTGTCAGCCGGAACTCCGGCTATGAACCGGCTGACGAAGGCGTTGGCTAAATCTCCAAAGCTCCTGATACTTCCCGCCTCTAGACTGTTAAACCATACTCGTGCTGGTCCTAAGAGCGTCATTGGAAATACCTTGCACATCAAGGCATCTGATAAAGTCTGCAACTCCATGAAAGACTTATAGTTCAAGACGTGCTCCTTCGGGTTTCCCGCTTCGTCGTAAGCCTCCATGGGTGGCATCATAAACTTCTTGGGGACGGTCTCTTGCTGCACCCACTTCGAGAAAGGTGAAGAGGTGGGCAAGAGGGCTTGGTTGGGATCCTTCGCTCCCAGTTCAGCTAAGAGTTGTTCTCTCAGTTTCTGCAGTTTTTGATCTACACTTTCTTCCTCCTGTCTGGGTCTCTTCTCCAAACGGTATTCTTCTTCCCCAGCTTCACTTCCCGTTCTTCTGGTTGTTCTAGCAGAATAACTGTCTGCCTCGTCGTTCTCTATCAGCTCCCTCACCCTTCTTCCATGAACTCTAGCCTCCTGTTCTTCTTCTCCTCCTGCTCTTCGTCCCTTTTCTCTGATTTCTCGGCTGATAGCTTGGGGGTGGTTGAATGTAGGCTGGGGTTCATTGGTTCGGGGTTCTTCTACTACGGGCGTCACATTCATTGGTGTGCTAAGGCCCCTCTGTTGCATCATCTGCCCCAGCCAGTGGGCGGTGTTTTGTAGTTGAAGGGCCCTAGCTTGGAGGTCCTGGTTGGATAAGGCCTGTAACAGCCCGCTTACCGGACCATCACCGGCACTAGGATCCAGATCGGCTTAAGGCCGCCGGGACCCGTAGTAAGCCTACTGTCAACTCTGAGTACCTGATAAATCCCATACATGATCATACTTAAACTTAAAATTGTTACTTACTCTCTTTTTTTTTCTTTGCTTGACTATCTTTTCTTTCTGTATAACTTCCTGTATAACTTCCACTAAGCCTGGACTATGCATGCTCTGTCTGTATGCACTCGAAGAGTGATACCTGCTATGGTACCATACAGTAACTACAGAGATAGAGATACTACCATGCACCAAGCCTAGCTCTCATAACAACATTATCTCAAACATATATAACATAAAAGGATCATGTATAAAGGAATAACAAGCACTAGGGCCAAGCACCATTCTATAACTCAGTACATAACTTACTATTACATCATTTCTATACATTACATAAACTCTGTACTGTACATCATTATCATGTCCACTATTCTAGACTATTACATATGCCTTTTACCCTTGCTATCTCTTTCTCTTTCTCTTCTCTGAGGCCCTGTAAAATGGGGTTAGGGAGAGGGATGAGCTACTAAAGCCCAGTGAGCGGAATCTATAAAAACATCACATTTAAAACATGCTATCATATGATGCATCACTGCACAAACATTTCACATCTCGGATTGGACATGATCCCAAAACTCCCTCTGTCAGTGCCCGGCCCCCAAAGGAGCTCACACAGGTCTTTCACTAACTACTCATGGTGCCCGACCCTATAAGGGCTCTCACAGGACTTATCCAAGTAAAATGCCCGGCCCCAAAGGAGCTCACACAGGTCATACAAGAATGACAGACTTATGGGCTATTGAGATCGCCTCGGTCCAATCCACATATACAAATAATAATGCAATGCATCAACTTGGTGAATACTAATGCAAAGCATCCTACATAAACATGTCATTAATGATGCATGAATCATGCTAAAACAGTTCTTAACTTTTAAAATAAAGTTCTGTTCCACTCACCTCTGTCAACTGCTGAGCAGTCTCTGTAACTCTAACTCTGTGGGCCTCCTCGGTCTCTCGGGTCCGTACCTACACAGGTGGACTCAAATGAGGACCAAACTCACTTAAACATAACTCTTACTATCTCCCCAAAATCCCTCTAAAACATCATAAGCATGCATGGAAAAATGGGCAAAAGAAGGCTGGACTGGGCACTTTCGGCGGCTGGTTCGGCGGCCGAAACCTCCCTCCAGAGACGAAACTCATGCATGTTCGGCGGCACCTTCGGCGGCCGAAAGCTTCGTCCAGAGACGAAACTCATGCACTTTCGGCGGCCGAACTTCCTCTTTCGGCGGCCGAAAGTCTCTTTCTCACCCAAAAGCCTAGCTTTCGGGGGCAAGGTTTGGCAGCCGAAACTGCCTCCACAAGGGGTTCGGCGGCCGAACCTTGCTTCGGCGGCCGAACCTGGATTCTCCAGAAAGGCAGAATCCGAGCACAACTCATGCTCTCAGCCTCCAAACTCCTATCAAACACCCATAACATGCATACCAACACTTCTCAACTAACACACAACAAATCTCATGCATCTAGGGGCCTAAAAACTAGCTCAAACCCCAAAACAACAACAAAACTCATACTAACTCATATGATTAACATATGCTCAAACTCATGCTTATACCCCAAAACATGCCATAAACCTCTCCAAAACTTCTAAAACTTGCTTTAAACATAAGGGGAGGTGAGGATCCATGCTTACCTCTTGCAGAACTAGAGGATTGATGATCCAAGCTTGGAGATGGGGAAAAACTCACTCAAACTCTCCAAGTGCTCAACTTTGCTTCCTTTTGCTCAAATCTTTAAAACAAAGCTCAAATCAAGTTAAAACATGCAAGATTTGAGGAAAACATGAGAAATCACACCAAGGGGAACTTGAACCTACCTTTGACCCAAAAACAGAGTGTTTAACACTCAAGTCTCGGGCAAAAGGGGCTTTTGTAGTGGCCAACCGACCCTTCCTTCGGCGGCCTAACGTGCATGCGAAACCATGCAACTTTCGGCGGCCGAACTTCACCTTCGGCGGCCGAACCTGGCTTTTGTCCCCTTGACCTTTTCATTTCAAAACTCAATTTTCTTAACTCAAAACATGCAAACATGATAAAACACTTAAAAACATCTTAAAAACCTTTCTTATACCCTTAGGGCAAGCTCCGACATCCACGAATCCCGACTTCCAACGGAAAATCCGCCGGAACGTAGGAATTCCGATACCGGGGTCTAGCCGGGTATTACATTCTCCCCCCCTTAAGAACATTCGTCCCCGAATGTTCCTCTCTAACTCAAACATACTCCAAACATAACATAAGGCACATAAAGAACAAAAGAAACTCGAACTAACCTCAAAAGAGATGGGGGTACTGTCGGAGCATAGACTCCCTTGTCTCCCAGGTGCACTCTTCGATGTTATGGTGGTTCCAGAGGACTTTTACCATCGGGATCTCCTTGTTCCTTAGCTTTCTGATCTGGGTGTCAATGATCCGTACTGGCTGCTCTACATACGTGAGATCACCTCGGATCTCCACATCTGGTTCGCTGAGAACCTTACTCGGATCTGACACAAACTTCCTCAGCATCGAAACATGGAAGACTGGATGGATTCTTTCCATAGACATAGGCAAATCAAGCTTATACGACACATTCCCGACCTTCTGCAAAATCTCAAAAGGTCCAATGTACCGCGGAGCCAGTTTACCTTTCCTCCCAAAACGAACCACCCCTTTCATTGGAGACACCTTCAACAAGACCAGATCCCCCTCCTCAAACTCTATATGCTTCCTGCGAACGTCTGCATAGCTCTTCTGCCGACTAACAGCAGTCTTGAGCCTCTCTCTGATGATGGGCACCACTCTGTTTGTGATCTCCACTAACTCAGGCCCTGCTAGGGACCTTTCTCCAACCTCTTCCCAACAAACTGGTGACCTGCACTTCCTCCCATACAGAGCTTCATATGGGGCCATCCCTATGCTAGCATGATGACTATTGTTGTAGGCAAACTCCACTAAGGGTAGATGCTGCCTCCAAGATCCGCCAAAATCTAGCACACACATTCGAAGCATATCTTCTATGGTCTGGATGGTCCTCTCTGACTGTCCGTCAGTCTGTGGATGGAAAGCAGTGCTGAAGTCTAATCTTGTGCCCATAGCCTCTTGCAGACTTCGCCAAAACCTGGAGGTAAACTGGGGTCCTCTGTCAGACACTATAGAAACAGGAGCCCCATGCAACCTCACAACTTCCTCAACATATACCTGCGCTAGCTTGTCCACAGAGTAGCCACTCCTGACAGGAATGAAGTGAGCAGATTTAGTCAGTCTATCCACAATCACCCATATAGAGTCTAGTCTGTTGGACGTCGCCGGTAACCCCACTACAAAATCTATCGCTATGTTCTCCCATTTCCATTCGGGAATCGGCAGTGGGTTAAGCATTCCAGCCGGCTTCTGGTGCTCTAGCTTCACCCTTTGACATATCTCGCAGGCTGACACAAACTGTGCCACTTCTCTCTTCATTGCTGGCCACCAATAAACTTTCTTCAGATCTTGATACATCTTGGTGGCTCCAGGGTGAATGCTATATCTCGCATTATGAGCTTCCCTCATAATGTCTTCTTTCAAACTGATGTCATCTGGTACACATAGTCTATGCCCGTATCGGAGAATCCCTTGGTCGTCGAATCTGAACTCTTCGCTCTTGCCTGACTGAACAGTCCTGGCAATCTTGACCAACACTGGATCCTCATGTTGTTTCTGAGCCACCTGCTCCAGAAACACGGGTGTAACTTTCATCTGTGCAATCAAAGCACCTGTCCCAGTTAACTCTAACTGTAGCCCTTCCTCAACTAATCTGTAGAAGTCCTTCACCACCGGCCTCCTTTCTGCTGTAATGTGAGATAAACTGCCTAGTGATTTCCGGCTTAAGGCATCGGCTACAACATTTGCCTTTCCCGGATGATACTGGATCCTGCAATCATAATCACTAAGCAATTCTACCCACCGTCTTTGCCTCAAGTTTAACTCTCTCTGACTCAGGATGTGCTGTAGGCTCTTATGATCGGTAAAGATCTCACATTTCACCCCATAGAGGTAATGCCTCCACATCTTGAGTGCAAATATAACAGCTGCCATCTCAAGATCGTGTGTTGGATAGTTCAGCTCGTGCTTCTTCAGCTGTCTAGAAGCATAAGCTATTACTCTGTCATTCTGCATTAACACACAACCCAATCCCACTCGGGACGCATCACAGAACACTGTGAAGTCTTCATCACTAATAGGCAGAGCTAACACCGGTGCTGAAGTTAATCTTCTCTTTAACTCTTCAAAACTCTCTTCACATTGGTCAGACCATGTGAATCTCTGGTTCTTTCTGGTTAATCTGGTCATAGGAGCCGCTATCTTAGAGAAGTCCTGAACGAACCTCCTGTAGTAGCCTGCCAAACCCAAGAAACTCTTGACCTCTGTCACTGTGGTGGGTCTAGGCCAATTGGCTACAGCTTCTATCTTCTTGGGGTCCACTGCTATACCTTGATCTGACACTACATGCCCCAAGAATGAAATGCTCCTTAGCCAGAACTCACACTTGGAGAACTTGGCATATAAACCATGCTCTCTCAAGGTCTGCAGAACTATCCTCAGATGATGGGCATGCTCCTCTGTATTCCTGGAATACACCAATATATCATCTATGAAGACAATAACAAAGTGATCCAGGTACTCTCTGAAAACTCGGTTCATGAGATCCATGAATGCTGCAGGGGCGTTAGTCAACCCGAACGGCATCACTAAGAACTCATAATGCCCATATCTGGTCCTGAAAGCTGTCTTAGGTACATCCTCTTCCCTGATTCTCAGCTGATGATAGCCCGATCTCAGATCTATCTTAGAAAAACAACCTGCTCCTGCTAGCTGGTCGAATAGATCATCGATCCTGGGTAGAGGATACTTATTCTTGGTAGTGACTTTGTTCAACTGCCTATAGTCGATACAAAGTCTAAGGGATCCATCCTTTTTCTTAACAAACAACACAGGAGCACCCCAGGGTGAGGTACTTGGACGGATGAAACCCTTATCTACCAACTCCTGTAGCTGCTCTTTCAACTCCTTAAGCTCTGCTGGTGCCATCCTGTAGGGAAGAATAGAGATCGGTCTGGTACCAGGCATTAACTCGATCTCGAACTCTATTTCCCTATCAGGTGGTAGTCCTGGAAGCTCATCTGGAAACACATCTGGGAACTCTCTGACTACGGGCACTGAACTAGGGTCCCTAACCTGACTGTCTAGCTCTCTCACATGAGCTAGATACCCCTGACATCCCCTCCTGAGCAACCTACGAGCCTGTAGGGCTGATATCAGACCTCTAGGCGTGCCCCTCCTGTCTCCTCTGAAGACAAACTCAGATCCATCCTCATCTCTGAACTTAACTACCTTGTCTCTGCAGTCCAAGGTAGCACCATATGCAGATAGCCAATCCATCCCTAGAATGACGTCAAAATCTGTCAACTCTAGAACCACAAGGTCAGCTGGAAGGCATCTACCATCTATAAACACTGGACTATGTCGACAGACTGTCTCTGCCAACGATGGATCACACTTAGGGCCACTGACCCATAGGGGACACTCTAACCCAGACGTCATCAAACCCACTCTCTCTATGGCTCTGGGAGCAACAAAGGAATGCGAAGCACCAGGGTCTAACAAAACATACACCTCAGAACACCCAATGAGGATATTACCTGACACCACGGTGTTAGAAGTGTTTGCCTCCTGCTGTGTCATCGTGAAAATCCGCGCCGGAGCTGACGGACCTCCACCTCTGGGACCTGCAGATGAAGAGGCTAACCCTCTCCCTCTGCCTCTGCCCTGCGTCATACCTGAAACTGGTGGCTGTGGCATGCTAGCTGGAGCTGTCTGCTGGGATGGTGCCGTGAAAGATGCCTGAGGGCACTCACGAGCCATGTGTCCCTCCTGGCCACACCTGTAACATCCTGTAATCCCAAAGCGACAAACTCCTCTGTGCGCTTTACCGCAACTACTACACACTGGAACCTCTGAACCTGAACTCATGCCACTGCCCAATCCCAGACCTGCTTTAATCTTATTCCAGAACTTATTCTTCTTCGACTTCTGCGTGGAACCACTCCACTTCTTACCACTGGAAGTTGCTGCACCCTGTAAAGAGGGATCTGACTTACCCCTACCTGGGGTCTTAGAACCAGAAGACTGTGCCGGCTGTTGTTTCACTGTACCCTGTATAATGGCACTAGCCTCCATCCTCCGTGCTAAATCCACCACGGTGTGGAAACTCTCCCTCTCGGCTGCATGGATCAAAGAGGAGTACCTGGAATGCAGTTTCATAGCATACCTCCTGGCCTTTTTCTGTTCAGTATCATAGGCCTGTCCTGCAAACCGCAGCAACTCTATAAACCTATCAGTAAACTCATCAATACTCATCTCCTCTGTCTGCTTGAGCTGCTCAAATTCTATCATCTTTAGTTCTTTCGAACTATCTGGGAATGCCCATCCGGCAAACTCATTAGCAAACTCCTCCCAAGACATGTCATCCAATCTAGGGTCCACATAGACGCCAAACCATTCCTTCGCCTTCTTACATTTTAAAGTGAACCCTGCCATCTGAATGGCTCTGGTCTCATCTGCCCCTAGCTCATCTGCTACCATCTTGACTGCTTTAATGTACTCAAACGGATCATCTCCGGATTGATACTTAGGAGCATCTAACTTTAGGTAATCAGTCATCTTTACCTTGCTCCTCACAGATGGGCCAGGTTGAGGTGTTTGGATAACTGGGGCTTCTGGTTGTACCACTGGTGGTGGTGGGGGAGGTGCAGAACTTTCTGGTGTAGAGTATGCTGGACTGGGGTAAAAAGGTGAGGGTGGATACATGGGATATGGTGGATATGGGGGGTAATACGGTGGATAAGGCATATATGTGGGATATGATTGAAAACTAGGATAATCCGATGTACCTCCCATCGAATATCCTGGGCCCTGTGGGTAGGGCTGATAGTGGGGTGGATAACCATACCCCGAGGCCTGACCGCCTCCCTGTGATGATCCCACATCCTCCTCTGTAGTGCCAACACCTAACCCTCCATCCCTTCTTGGATCCACATCCATCTCTTCCCTTGTATCACTAGATCTTCGTCTCTGTTCTGTTTCCCTCCTGCCTTCATCAAACGACCTTCTAGGGTCCCTTGATGATCTTTCTCTGCCTGCCCTTTGGGACATAGCTCTTGGCAAAGCAGGGGGACGCCCTTCCATACCCTCATTCTCGGGCGGAGCTCCAGTCAATCTAGCGGATCGACGGGTTCCTCTCATCTTAACTTCTGAAAACATAACATAAACTTTAGCATCATAGGATCCATGTAACAACATGAACCCGCAACTCATAACATAACATATCATTAAATGCACATGCATAAAATCATGGCATAACACATTAAGACAGGACTCAACATCCTATCCTAGTGGACATGATCTTCCTATTGTGCTTGCCCTCTAAAACAACCTCTTTCCGATGTGAGATATCTCTAATCCCTGAGCATCTTAACTCAGCACACCGTACTCTAGAGGCCCTATGCTCTGATACCAATCTGTAACAGCCCGCTTACCGGACCATCACCGGCACTAGGATCCAGATCGGCTTAAGGCCGCCGGGACCCGTAGTAAGCCTACTGTCAACTCTGAGTACCTGATAAATCCCATACATGATCATACTTAAACTTAAAATTGTTACTTACTCTCTTTTTTTTTCTTTGCTTGACTATCTTTTCTTTCTGTATAACTTCCTGTATAACTTCCACTAAGCCTGGACTATGCATGCTCTGTCTGTATGCACTCGAAGAGTGATACCTGCTATGGTACCATACAGTAACTACAGAGATAGAGATACTACCATGCACCAAGCCTAGCTCTCATAACAACATTATCTCAAACATATATAACATAAAAGGATCATGTATAAAGGAATAACAAGCACTAGGGCCAAGCACCATTCTATAACTCAGTACATAACTTACTATTACATCATTTCTATACATTACATAAACTCTGTACTGTACATCATTATCATGTCCACTATTCTAGACTATTACATATGCCTTTTACCCTTGCTATCTCTTTCTCTTTCTCTTCTCTGAGGCCCTGTAAAATGGGGTTAGGGAGAGGGATGAGCTACTAAAGCCCAGTGAGCGGAATCTATAAAAACATCACATTTAAAACATGCTATCATATGATGCATCACTGCACAAACATTTCACATCTCGGATTGGACATGATCCCAAAACTCCCTCTGTCAGTGCCCGGCCCCCAAAGGAGCTCACACAGGTCTTTCACTAACTACTCATGGTGCCCGACCCTATAAGGGCTCTCACAGGACTTATCCAAGTAAAATGCCCGGCCCCAAAGGAGCTCACACAGGTCATACAAGAATGACAGACTTATGGGCTATTGAGATCGCCTCGGTCCAATCCACATATACAAATAATAATGCAATGCATCAACTTGGTGAATACTAATGCAAAGCATCCTACATAAACATGTCATTAATGATGCATGAATCATGCTAAAACAGTTCTTAACTTTTAAAATAAAGTTCTGTTCCACTCACCTCTGTCAACTGCTGAGCAGTCTCTGTAACTCTAACTCTGTGGGCCTCCTCGGTCTCTCGGGTCCGTACCTACACAGGTGGACTCAAATGAGGACCAAACTCACTTAAACATAACTCTTACTATCTCCCCAAAATCCCTCTAAAACATCATAAGCATGCATGGAAAAATGGGCAAAAGAAGGCTGGACTGGGCACTTTCGGCGGCTGGTTCGGCGGCCGAAACCTCCCTCCAGAGACGAAACTCATGCATGTTCGGCGGCACCTTCGGCGGCCGAAAGTCTCTTTCTCACCCAAAAGCCTAGCTTTCGGGGGCAAGGTTTGGCAGCCGAAACTGCCTCCACAAGGGGTTCGGCGGCCGAACCTTGCTTCGGCGGCCGAACCTGGATTCTCCAGAAAGGCAGAATCCGAGCACAACTCATGCTCTCAGCCTCCAAACTCCTATCAAACACCCATAACATGCATACCAACACTTCTCAACTAACACACAACAAATCTCATGCATCTAGGGGCCTAAAAACTAGCTCAAACCCCAAAACAACAACAAAACTCATACTAACTCATATGATTAACATATGCTCAAACTCATGCTTATACCCCAAAACATGCCATAAACCTCTCCAAAACTTCTAAAACTTGCTTTAAACATAAGGGGAGGTGAGGATCCATGCTTACCTCTTGCAGAACTAGAGGATTGATGATCCAAGCTTGGAGATGGGGAAAAACTCACTCAAACTCTCCAAGTGCTCAACTTTGCTTCCTTTTGCTCAAATCTTTAAAACAAAGCTCAAATCAAGTTAAAACATGCAAGATTTGAGGAAAACATGAGAAATCACACCAAGGGGAACTTGAACCTACCTTTGACCCAAAAACAGAGTGTTTAACACTCAAGTCTCGGGCAAAAGGGGCTTTTGTAGTGGCCAACCGACCCTTCCTTCGGCGGCCTAACGTGCATGCGAAACCATGCAACTTTCGGCGGCCGAACTTCACCTTCGGCGGCCGAACCTGGCTTTTGTCCCCTTGACCTTTTCATTTCAAAACTCAATTTTCTTAACTCAAAACATGCAAACATGATAAAACACTTAAAAACATCTTAAAAACCTTTCTTATACCCTTAGGGCAAGCTCCGACATCCACGAATCCCGACTTCCAACGGAAAATCCGCCGGAACGTAGGAATTCCGATACCGGGGTCTAGCCGGGTATTACAAGGCCGCTCCGGGTGCGTTCCCTGCCAAGCTCGGTGGGGGTTGAAAGGGATTGGTGTTTGGTTGTTTGGGGTTGTGGGGCTAGAGAAAGAGAATTGTTGCCCCTCTTGGATGGAGCTCAGGTCATTGGGAGTGTTTGCAAGGTTGTTTTCATTGTGGTTGGCCATTATGGATCTCAGTGGGTATTGTGAGAGTGGAACTCCGGCGATGAGAAGATCTCCTTCGTTCCCACAGACGGCGCCAATTGATGATCTGAGATCCAGGAAATAGGGTTTACAAAGCGTTCTGTAAGCTTAGAAAAAACTTGGTCCTAGAGGAGAGTGTTTCTCCCCTTTTATTCTTTTTCTTTGTCTGCCAGGGACGTGTCCCAGCCTTACTTCCATTAGGCCACCTGTCTCTGCCATACTGATACGGACGTACGAGAGTATCAAGTCTCTGTTCCATGCGTAACGGCCATTTAATTCTCCTCTGGCACGCATGCGGATGGACCCACCAGTCGGATGGGCTAGATAATGAGATTAAGGCTGAGCCTAGAGGAGGTCTGTTCATTGGGCCGAAAAGGCTGGGCCGACCTGAGTGGGAAATCTAAGTGGAGTATGGTCCTATGGCTGAGCGGGTTGGACCTGGCTCATGCGAGTGACTTAGAAGCCTTCAGATCATGGGCTGTCATCATGGGCCTGGCCTTAGACCAGGGAAATGAAATCCAGCGGTCATTAAGAACCATACTATTCAGGAGGAATCACACCTCCTTCTCTTCAGGGGGAGAGTTTTAGTGAAGAGAATGTGCCACAATAAATAATGACAGATTTCTTAGAACTAGAGAAAGTAAGTGAAGTTTTCAACATAACAGTCAGCAAGGTCTTCCTGAAAGATGTGATGAAGATTTATTAGTTCCTTCTAGAAAATTACAAATACCAACGTCTGCTGAAGAATCACCAACATCTGAAGAATCACCAACATTTGGAGAGTTGCCATTGCTAACACCATCAACCAAAGAATCAACTCAGAATGTCCTGGACACCAACATTTCTACTCAGGTAAACCCGGGTCCTATACTTGATGAGTGTAATGAAACAACTCTTGTGACAATTTGGCTCCTAGATATCCACAAAGATCAAATAAGGTTGTACCAAGGAAACAGTATGAACCTGACCTTAGAGCCAATGTCAAGTATCCAATTAGTAATTATCTTTCTACTCATAGATTGTCCAAGTCATATGCACTTACTATTAATCAATTATCCAAAATATCTATTCCTAGTAGTGTGCAGGATGCCTTAGTAGATCCAAAATGGACAAAGGCGATGAACGAAGAGATGGAGGCCCTACAAAAGAATTCTACATGGGAACTTGTTTCTCTACCTGAAGGAAAGAAGACAGTTGGATGTAGATGGGTATACACTGTGAAACTTAAAGCAGATGGAAGTATTGACAGATATAAGGCGAGGTTGGTTGCAAAAAGATATACACAAAAGTATGGAGTAGATTATCAGGAGACTTTTGCACCGGTAGCCAAACTTAACACAATTTGTATCCTTAATTCTGTAGTAGCAAATCGAGGTTGGCCTTTGAATCAATTTGATGTTAAAAATATTTTTCTTGATGGAGATTTGGATGAAGAAGTCTATATGGAGGTCCCACCGGGAGTTAAACGGAGTACTTCAAACAGAAATAAAGTTTATAAACCGAAGAAATCATTGTATGGGCTTAAACAATCACCTAAAGTTTGGTTTGGGAGGTTCACTTCAGCGATGAAGGCATTTGGTTATAAACAGAGTAATTCAGACCATACTTTATTTATCAAACACAAAGAAGGGAAGGTAACAGCTTTAATTATGTATGTCAATGATATGGTCTTAACAGGAGATGATCCTTGTGAAATAAAGTTATTGCAGGACTATTTGGCTGCTGAATTTGAAATGAAGGATCTTGGGCAACTTAAATATTTCTTAGGTATTGAAATAGCAAGATCAGAACGAGAGATTTTTCTTTCATAGCGGAATTACATTCTGGATTTATTGATTGAAATTGGAATGCTTGCCTGCAAACCAGCAGAAACTCCAATGGAGGAGAATCATAAACTCCGTTTGTTTACAGAATAAATTCCAATAGATGTGGGACGCTATCAACAATTGGTTGGGAGATTGATCTATTTGACTCATACGAGGCCAAACATAGCATATGTTGTAAGTTTTGTAAGTCAATTCATGCATAAACCAAGTGAAGAACACATGAATGCAGTATATCGAATCTTGAGATACCTGAAGGGGGCTCCAGGCAAGGAACTATTATTCTCAAAGAATGGTACATTAGACATTGAAGGATACACGGATGCTGATTGGGCAGGCGATCAATCAACAAGGCGATCTACTTCGGGTTATTTTACCTTTATGGAAGGGAATCTGGTTACATAGAGAAGTAAAAAACAAAAGGTTGCGGTGCGGTCAAGTGCAGAGGCCGAATTCAGAGGTATGGCATATGGTTTATGCGAGCTATTGTGGATTAAGAGCGTTCTAAAAGAATTGGGAATGGACAATGCAAGCTCAATGAAATGTTACTGCGATAACAAGGCTGCAATTGAGATTGCACAGAATCTCATACAACATGATCGCATCAAACATGTTGAAGTTGATCAGCATTTCATCAAGGAAAAGCTAGACCAGAAGATTTTACAGTTTTCATTTGTTCAAGTCAGAAGACCAATTAGCTGATGTACTCACAAAAGCAATGTCTGGAAAGACATTCCATGATATGGTTGACAAGTTGGGCATGATAGATATCCATGTTCCAACTTGAGAGGGAGTGTTGGAATAAACTGCCTAATTAGGAGTAGATTACGTAATCATAGGAATTTGCATAATTAATAGATCTGATATATATTGTTTCCTGTACAGGCTTATTTTGTTTTCTTAGAATAGGATTGTTTCTTTTTTCTCTCCTGATTTTGTGTTGTAAATATATCTATATATAACCTCTTTTCGGAAGAAAAATACACAACAACTGAATTATTCACAGATTCTATCGTTCAACACATCGTGAAACCCTTTTGAGAACATCGATGCATAAGTATAATGTGCAAAAGTAGAAAGAGAAATAAAGAAAACCCGACGCAAGCCATAAAGAAACCTCCCTCACTATTAAGTTCTGCTCATCGAAAAGCCAACAATCATTAAAAATATATATATATACATCCACGCCTACACATGGAGGGGAGGGAGACAACTTACATCCGAGCGAGAGAGAGAGAGAGAGGGAAGAAGCCGCCCCGCCTGAGAAAGGTAGGGGCAGCTGCAGAAATCTGCGGAGGAATGGCCTTTTGCCCGAGGAACGGCCTTTTGCCTAAGGAAGAGACACCATAAATTGAGAGTGGGATTCAAGTTATCGCCATCATCTATGTTCTAAAACTTTTTTCTAATGAAATATATTTTAGCCAAAAGAAAACAATTTAACTCAATGCTATTTTAATAATTAGTTTTATTTCAATAAATAATAAATTTATTTTAATATAAAAATTTAAAATCTCCAAAAGATTTAGAGCATGTTTGATATATATATTAGATTTAGATGATGGTTGACAGATCTATTGTTATTGATAGTTAATATATTTTAAATATTTAATAAATTATATATAGTTATTAATTTCGGTATAATTTATTATAATAACAAAGTATATATTTCAAAGCATTAATTTATTGTATAATATATATAATAATTAAAATATATTTTTAAAATATAATTATCCTATGCATATATATAAATTTATTTTATAATAATCAATATTGTTTAGTACCAATTTTTGTAATTTCTTTTATTTTTATTTTAAAAAAATATGGATAAATTTTATTAAGTAGTATCACGTCTAACTGATACAAAATATAGTTAGACAAAATATACGGAGGTGGTGAAACAGTCCGAAAATGATTGTACCTGCAACGGTAGAGTTTCTGTTTAGCCAACACAGAGAGGTAATTATGCAGACATCAAATCAGCTTTCTCTTTCTCCTTGAATAAGTTGGGCATCTGCCGAATCCAAGCAACCGAAAAGAATATACAAACAAATTCCTTCATCAAACCCCACAGCCATACACTTCGCAGACATGGTCCACATCACATTCTCCTGGCTTAGCAAAGCTAAGCACTTGCGTCACCAACTAGAGGAGCTAGCTTTCTCTATCTTCCTCTAAAATGCCGACACAAGAAGGAAGCACATGCATATGATCATATCCACAAACTGTAGACACACAGAGCTCGTTCTTCATTAGTCATTACTATGGCTTCCGATTCCCACCAACTACACTTTATCTTGTTTCCTTTCATGGCACAAGGCCACATGATTCCAATGATGGACATAGCTAGATTATTAGCTCATCATGGAATGATTGTTACAGTAATCACTACACCACTTAACGCCCAGCGTTTCAAACCAATCATTTCTCGTGATGTGGAATCTGGACTCATAATTCAGTTTATTGAACTCCAGTTTCCAGGAGAAGAAGCAGGATTACCAAAAGATTGCGAGAATATAGATATGCTTCCTTCACTGGGATCAGGCAATGAGTTCTTCTTGTCCACTTACCGGCTTCTGGAGCCAGTCCAAAGATTGCTCGAAGAGCTAAACCCTCGGCCTAGTTGTATAATTTCTGATATGTGTTTACCCTACACAGCTCAGGTTGCTAGAAAGCTTGGTGTTCCGAGACTTGGTTTCAATGGCTTTTGTTGCTTTTCTACACTATGCATGCTCTGTTTACGCACTTCAAAAATACTTGAGAGCATAAAATCTGAAAACGAGTACTTTGTTGTGCCTGGATTGCCCGATTCTATTGAAATAACCAAAAAGCAGCTTCCAAGAGCTATGCTTCATGATTGGGGTGCATTTTCTGAGCAACTGGTAGCTGCTCAAGAGGTGACTTACGGGATTATTCTTAATTCCTATGAAGAGTTGGAGGCAGCATATGCTCAAGAATTCAAGAAGGTAAAGAGGGATAAGGTTTGGTTCATTGGTCCAGTTTCATTATTCAACAAGAACAACTTGGATAAGGTTCAGAGAGGGAATAAGTCCTCAATTGAAGAATCTGAATGCTTCAACTGGCTTGATTCACAGCAACCAACGTCTGTAATATATGTCTGCTTTGGTAGCCTTTGCAATTTAATAACTTCTCAGTTGATAGAACTTGGGTCAGGCTTAGAAGCATCAAACAGAACTTTCATTTGGGTGCTAAGAGGAGGGGAGAAATCAAAAGAAATAGAAGATTGGATCGTAGAAGATGGTTTCGAGGAAAGAACCAAAGGGAGAGGTCTCATAATTCGAGGCTGGGCGCCACAAGTAGCAATACTCCAACACCCAGCAATTGGTGGGTTCTTAACACACTGTGGATGGAACTCAACGCTAGAAGGGATATGTGCTGGTGCACCAATGGTTACATGGCCACTTTTTGGAGACCAGTTCTTCAATGAGAGACTAGTTGTTGATGTACTGAAGATTGGCGTAAAGGTCGGGACAGAGGCTACTGTGACATGGGGAATGGAAGAGAAGATTGGAATTTTGGTGAAAAGGGAAGCTGTTACAAAGGCAATAGAAAGGTTGATGGACGAAGGAGAAGAAGGTGAGGAAAGAAGAAAAAGAGCAAAAGAGTTTAGCGTCAAGGCAAGGGCTGCAATGGAGGAAGATGGATCTTCTTATCTCAACATGAAATTATTAATACAAGATATCATGCGACAGAAAGCAAATGTTAAGTAATTGCAGTGTGTGAATTTCAATTAATAAATTTAATCGTTGATTATCTCGTACTAACTCGCCCCCAGTTCTTCAAGCGTTCATCAGTATGCCTGCCTAGTTCTGTTTCTAGCATTTTCAAGCTTGGAAGTCTTTATCAGTGGATGTCTTCAGTCTAAATTCTGGAACATGAACTTTTCCACAATTGTTTTTCTATAATTTTATCAAAATTAATATTGTTAGATATTAGTTTTGGTGAGCGGAATACAGGAGGTGAGATGAACCTCCACTTTTACTAGATTAAGTTATTAACCTTAAATCCGGATTAATTGAATAAGTGAATTTCAACATATTTCTTGGAATTAAATCAAGTTGATATTATTGAAAACTAAATTAATTGCAGATTTCAATCCAACTAAAAACTAATTTCATAAAGCATGTTAAATTATTAAATACTAATACATTATTATATTTTTCTGAAAAAAAATAATAATTCTTTAATAGGTAATTAATTTATATTTGGTAATAGATTAATTAAAATTTGTTCAATCACAGATGAATTAGTTTCATTTAGCATCTGCCGAATAGTCCAGGAAAAGCATAAGAATATACAGACAAAATTTCTTTATACATATCCTCTGGTCTTTGGAGCCACACAATTCACCAGTTAGTCTCCTGCATTGTCACAACGGAGTCTAGGCCGGCAGAAAGTAGAAAGCAATATAAACCAGCCGATCAGAATATAGCCATAGCTCGGAACTTGATATTATCACCATGGATTCCAACTCCCATCAACTTCACTTTCTCTTGTTTCCTTTCATGGCCCAAGGCCACATGATTCCTATGATGGACATAGCTAGATTATTAGCTCATCATGGAATGATTGTTACAGTAATCACTACACCACTTAATGCAAAGCGTTTCACACCAACCCTTTCTCGTGCTGTTGAATCTGGACTCAGAATTCAATTTATTGAACTCCAATTTCCTGCAGAAGAAGCAGGCTTACCCAAAGATTGCGAGAATTTTGACATGCTTCCTTCATTGGGTTCGGCCGTTGAGTTCTTCTTGTCAACCTACCGGCTTCTGGAGCCAGTCCAACGATTGCTTGAAGAGTTAAAGCCAAGGCCCAGTTGTATAATTTCTGATATGTGTTTACCCTACACAGCTCAGGTTGCTAGGAAGATTGGTGTTCCAAGAATAGCTTTCAATGGCTTTTGTTGCTTTTCTATGCTATGCATGCACTGCATTTACACTTCCAGGATTCTTGAGAGTTTAAAATCTGAATCCGAATACTTTGTTGTTCCTGGATTGCCTCATCATATTGAAGTAACGAAAGACCAGCTCCCAGAATCTGCGGTTCAAAATATAGATGCGTTTAATGAGCAATTGGCAGAAGCTGACAAGCTGACTTATGGGATTATTATTAATACCTTCGAGAAGTTGGAAGCTGCATGTGTCCAAGAATACAAGAAGGTAAGAAGAGATAAGGTTTGGTGCATTGGTCCCGTTTCTTTATACAACAAGAACAGCTTGGATATGGTTCAGAGAGGAAATAAGGCTTCAGTTGAAGGATCTGAATGCTTCAAGTGGCTTGATTCACAGCAACCAGGGTCTGTAATATATGTCTGCTTTGGTAGCATTTGCAATTTATTAACTTCACAATTGATAGAACTTGGGTCAGGCTTAGAAGCATCAAACAGACCTTTCATTTGGGTGCTGAGAGGAGGAGGGAAATCAAAAGAAATAGAAGACTGGATTGTAGAAGATGGTTTCGAGGAAAGGACCAAAGGGAGAGGTCTCATAATTCGAGGCTGGGCACCACAGGTCGCAATACTCTCACACCCTGCAATTGGTGGATTCTTAACACATTGTGGATGGAACTCAACGCTGGAAGGGATATGTGCTGGTGCACCAATGGTCACATGGCCACTTTTTGCAGACCAGTTCTTCAATGAGAGACTAGTTGTGGATGTGCTGAAGATTGGTGTAAAGGTTGGGACAGAGGTTACTGTTGGATGGGGAAAGGAAGAGAAGGTTGGAGTTTTGGTGAGAAGAGAAGCTGTTACAAGGGCAATAGACAGGTTGATGGATGAAGGAGAAGAAGGTGAGGAAAGAAGAAAAAGAGCAAAAGAGTTGAGTATCATGGCAAAAAATGCAATGGAGGAAGATGGGTCTTCTTATCTCAATATGAAACTGCTAATACAAGACATCCTGGGCCAGAAATGCTGAGATTCCTGATGTAAAATTATTTATAAAAATTTAGGTTGTTGGTCTTGGTTGGTGAAGAAGATTTGTTGCTTACCAACATAAAATCCATGTTATTATTTTCCATTACTGTTTTAAACTGTCAACTTGAATAAATTGAAGGGTTTGGAAAAAGGATGAACTGATAATTAATAATTTCAAAGGAAAATGACTAATTAATATGCTTTTAATGTAAAAGAATCAAATAGATGTGATTTCTTGTCATTTGAAAGGGTAAATGGGTAATGAAGTACATCTCAGAGTCCAAAACGTCATGTCGTCCACGAGACCCCTTTCCAAGGTTTTTTTTTTAATTAATTAATTATTTATTTATTTATTTATTTTAAGGAAGACAGCTTTCTAGTTTCCAGTAGGTTCTGTAACTCATTGTGCTGGAATCTTAAGCTAAATTCCACCGCCTCGATATATACTTTATACTTACGTTGTATGGTATAAAACTCAATTTGAGGCGAGCTTTGCAGTGTACAGGACGCTTATTCCGAGCTCGTCTAGCAGAGTCGCGTTTTTTTCCGTCCCTCGAAAATTAACTGGACTTCAATGGCGGATGCTACGGAACCCACCGCCAGTGCGGATACGGAGAGCAAAACGCCTGCCTCTGTCGTCGAGAGTACAGAGCTAGAAAACAAGCCACAAACGGCGGAAATTACCAGTACTTCAATGGTGGATGCTGCAGAACCCACCGCCAGTGTGGAGACGGAGAGCAAACCACCTGCCTCTGCCGCCGAGAGTACAGAGCCAGAAAACAAGTCACAAACGGTGGAAATAAAGCGATGGGCTGATGTAGTAGACGATGAGGAGCAACCGAGCGGCACTGCCTCCTCATCCGAGGATAAAATCGCTGAGGAACTCAAAGTGGATAAATTAACTATTGATGATGCCCAAAAAATCAACAAATTCCTCGATGACCCCGAAGATTCTAGGATCCAAGCTGTAAGATTTTTGTGCCTTTTGCTAGGGTTTTGTAGAACTATGGAAATTGGAAGAATGTAATCGAGAATTTTGGTTGTTAGTTTTCTTATTCTACTATTTTTTATTACTTAATTTGGATTGGATGCACCTGCTAAGTATGTGTTATAATACTGGAATTATGTTTATGCTTTTGTATGCTGGGTAGTATAAATGCTGCTTCAGGAATGAAGATTTAAATTTTGAGGTGCAAAATTTTAAAATATCATATTGACGTTAAGGAAAACATGTGATGTAATTTTTATTGTAAAGCATAATAGTTTTTAGTGTAAAGCATAATTAGTTTAGTTCTTCTCCCTGACTTTGTTGTTATTTTGGGGTTTATTTGATGTAGGTTACATCTGGTGATACCCCGTATACTTCAGCAAGTACATTTGAAGATTTGAACCTGTCACCTGAGCTGCTGAAGGGATTGTATGTGGAGATGAAATTCCAGAAACCTAGCAAAATCCAAGCTATAAGTCTTCCGATGATTTTGACTCCTCCATACAAAGATTTGATTGCTCAGGCACATAATGGTTCTGGTAAGACCACTTGTTTTGTGCTTGGCATGTTGAGTCGCGTCGATCCAAATGTGAAAAGACCTCAGGCACTCTGCATTTGTCCTACAAGAGAGTTATCCATTCAGGTTAAGCTCTTATACTTTTTTATTTCCTTGCTCCTATTTTATTTTATGTATGTTCAATGCTCAATTTGGTAAATCAAGACATATAGTAGGAAAACTGCTAACAGATGATAAATTTGGGGCAAGTTCCATTGAAATATTTTTGCATTATGTTTTGAAAAGCAATATATATGTATCCAGTATCATCAAATTTATGTTGGGTCGTCAAAGTTCATTTTGTTACCTGAGATCTTCACCACAAGAATTTTATTGGACTAAGGCATACAAACTCTTCAAGCTCTAGTTTGAGAGATAACAGTTAGGAGGTAGTTAGGGCAACAAAATAATGTGCATAATCTTTATTTACCTTGTATTATGTGACATGTGGGGTTTTCTCATTCCAATTTTTTGTTGTAGAATTTGGAGGTTCTTCAAAAGATGGGAAAATACACTGGAATCAGTTCAGAATGTGCGGTGCCAATGGAGAGTGGAAACAGTGATAGGTCTAGAAGTCGGCCACCAATATTTGCTCAAGTAGTTATTGGCACCCCTGGTACAATAAAGAGATTAATGTCGCAGAAGAAATTAAGTGTTATTGATATGAAAGTTCTTGTTTTTGATGAGGCTGATCACATGCTTGCCAAGGTACATTTTTTATATTGCTTATGTTTATACAGTGGTTTGGTTGCAATTTTAATATATTCTACACGGCCTTTACCTCCATTGAACTTTTAGCTTGGCCCATTCTTCTGTTTGCTCAGTAATTTCTTTTATAACATTTTTAACTTGGTTAGCACTTTTTTACTAGTTTTTGGATTAGTGAACCCCCTATAAATTTCATGAACATGAATACATGCTTCTTTGGAAGTATTAAAAAGTGAAAAAAATTTTTACTGTGGTCCAATTGCAGTATATTTCAACAATGTTTAGCTTCTAATTGATTCACTGTGATAATTTTCTCTTGTCTAGATGCAACAATGACATGTTCTTTTGTGATATCTCATACTATTATTTCTTTATTATGGTTTAGAAATGAAATTAAGAATCTTTTAAAGCTGTTAGTCCTCAGCTGCTAATAAAAATCGAACTGTGTAGGATGGTTTTCAAGATGATTCCTTGAGGATAATGAAGGATATTGAAAGACTCAATGCTCGCTGCCAGGTTTGCAAACATGCTGCTTGCATATTTTTTTACCGAAGCTGATGGTGCAGAACTAAGATTGAACTGATATTTGTGTTAATTTTTCTTCAATTATAAGATTCTGCCTTTTGTCAATGATCTTTCGGAGTAATCCATGTCATTGAAAAGGGAAATAAAGTTGCATTTGCAAAGATGAAGAACAATGAGTTACTTGAATCTATTTCCATTTTCTTTTCAGATTCTTCTGTTTTCTGCAACATTTGATGAGACTGTCAAGAATTTTGTATCAAGGATTGTGAAGAAAGATCACAATCAACTCTTTGTGAAGAAAGAAGAACTATCATTAGATTCTGTAAAGCAGTACAAGGTATACTGTCCTGATGAGATGGTCAAAATTCTAGTAATTAAAGACAGAATCCTTGAACTGGGAGAGAACCTGGGACAGACGATTATATTTGTGAACACAAAACGGAGTGCGGGAATGCTGCACAAGGCACTTGTGGACTTGGGTTATGAAGTGACCACCATTCATGGTGCACTCACTCATGAAGATAGAGACAAAATAGTCAAAGAGTTCAAAGATGGGTTGACTCAAGTTCTGATATCAACTGATCTTTTAGCCCGAGGCTTTGATCAACAGCAGGTGCCGCTTCACGTCTAATAAAAAATGGTCCTCTTATTGAATGTCTAATGTATTATCTTCAATCCTAACTCTATTGTTTATCATTTGCAGGTTAATTTGGTTATCAATTATGATCTTCCAGTGAAGTACGAGACTCCATCAGAGCCTCATTATGAGGTGTACCTGCATAGGATTGGTAGAGCAGGGCGTTTTGGCCGCAAAGGTAAGTTTGTGTATTTGTTTTGCTTTTGGTGATCATATGTGCTTTTGTTTGTTTTCTTTTGACGACCATATGAGCTTCTATTTGAGAAATTGGTTCTTAGAAGATGTCTTATTTGTTTTTGTGGTTTTATATTCAGAATATGAATATGTCACTGTATTATTCATTTACCTTTGACAATATTTGAGCAGTTCAACTGAGAGCATGATTTTCCAAGCTCATTAGTTCCTAGATTTTAGGTATAAACCTCAGATTGAGGTGGTACTTAAATTCCACTGGAATTGGAGCATATGAGAAGTTGATTTCATTCTCTCTTTGAGGTTTATTGTAATACTTTTGTTATTTGTAGTGAACGGGGATGATTTGCTTTCTCCCTACCATGTGCTATTTGTATGCATCAAAGCAACTGTGACAATAGTAATTGTTGATTCTAAATGCCCTCTTGTGTTACTGCAGGAGCTGTCTTCAACTTTGTGATGAGTGAGAGGGACGCGATGATCATGGAAAAAATTGACAAGTATTTTGGCACCCAAGTAAAAGCGGTAATTATAAAATACTCTCTCTTGCTTATTTAAACATATTTTTTTCAAGATAATTCATACAATGGTTGATGGTGTTAGAGGACAAGTATTTTTTGGAGTGCCAAGTTTTAATTTTGAAATACATCTAGAGAGAGATGGAATGTTTAGGGTAGGTTGTTCAGTAGTGGTGAATGTTACATAAGACGTCTTTGGAGCAAGCTTCTATTCATAGTTCCTTCAAATTCTACTTCCTAGTGGATGGTGGTAGTCTTAACTGCTTTCATCTCATTACTCCATCGTGCAGGTGCCATCCTGGAACAGTGAGGAGGATTTTAAGATAGCCCTGAAAGAAGCTGGATTGCTGTAATGTTAGCCACGTGTTATCGTTGAGCTTGGTCACTACACACAGAGTCATAGATGTTGGAGTGGGATAGTCTATAGGAGTTGCAGATTCTGGTATAATCTTAATTTTCTAGAGTTGCAGTTTGTCTCGGATGCCAGTTTGCTGTGCCTGAGTCGATCATTCTATGACGTTGCCTTTTTTGTTTTGGAAAATAGCTATATTGATTAAATTATTTGTGTATAAAATTATTATTTATTAAAAGCTTTCAATGTATCTTATGTATAAACATATATTTAATTTCCAAAAAAAGGTTGATTATAGAAGTGTTGAGCTGTGAGCAATGAGCGTGGTCCATGGTGGATTTGGGTAGAGGTGGCAAATGGTTCGGCACTCTCTCTGTCTCTCTCTAAGGTTGAGCCGATTGTATTATTACGGGTGGTAGCTGATTTAATTTATCCATTGCATTTTTATTTAAAAATAAAATAATAATTTTCATCTGATGTGCTCTTATTTTTCTTTTTAAAAAGAATAATTTATTAGTTCTTTTGGTTTAATTGGCTGGGATTAGATCTCAAATTTAAGATTGCTCAACTCTGAAGGTAGATACCTGTACCAATCAGGTAAAATTTATCAGTGCATAAGTCTCAGGCATGGTGAAGATTACAGGTCAATTAGTGGATTATTTTTTAGCGATGATTTGATAATTACGTTAATAGATCAGTATCTAGCATCTAAATTAATTAAATCCATTTTTTAAAATAATATAGTAAAGTTTTGTTTAATAATATCATCCAAATTTAAATTTTATGTTTTTAAGTATTTATTTGTATATCTATAAATATTTTAACATGAAATAGTTATAATTGTTCAATAGAAACACTAATTTTTTTATTAATTTCTTAAACTCATCCAAAAAAAGCAAAAACAAACTGATATATATACACTAACAACTAAGAAATCTTATATATGTTAATATGTGTGATAAATAATTATAAAAATTCCTTCAAATATTTTAAAATATAATTAAATTTAACAATACATAATGTTAAATTAAGGTTTTGACTTAAATTAGTTTATATGAGAAAAAAAGACATACTATGGTCTGTCTCAATAACTCTGTTGGACAACTCAAATAATAAATATTAATATAGGTATGGTATGTAAAGTGGATTGCACGTCTCAATTGGTGGCCACCACTTCGACTGTGGCATGGCATTGCATATAAAATGTTGTCTTCTGAGCCTGTCTTAGCATAGTATTCATCTCTTCCTGTTTTTTACACACACACAGAGAGAGAGAGAGAGAGAGAGAGAGAGAGATGGGTCCAATGGCAATGAAATTGATGGCAGCAGCAGCAGCAGCAGCATTAGTCCTAGTGGGATGCACCAATTTAGCGTTGGGTTGGAATGGGGCTGGAGTGTTACATGTGGCTGGCAAGGTGATGTGCCAGGATTGCACTAAGGGCTATAATGAATGGGTCAATGGCGATAGACCCATTAAAGGTGCTTTTCTTCCTATTCCATTTTTCTGTTCTTGTACTTCATTCAAGCATATTTTTCAAAAGAGTGGAGATTCAAAACCGAAACACTTAGAATTAAGCTGAAATTTGCATACCAAATCATGGTTTCTATATCAATCCATTTGGCATTTCTCCTCACAATTAGGATACTTCACACACACTCATTACTTCCATCAATATTGATGGTTTAAAGATAAAAAAAATTGATGAATGGCAGGAAGCAAGGTATCTCTTACATGCATGGATGAAAGAAGAAGAGTAATGTATTATAACAGTGATGAGACAGATGAGTTGGGGCAATTTGAGATGACAGTGAACAAATACATAAATGGGAAGGAGTTGAAGGAGAATATGTGTTCAGTGAGAATTGTATCATCTCCAGATCCCACTTGCAATCTTCTCACAGACTTTGGTGCTGGAAAATCAGGCCTCAAGCTCACCCAACCCAGCTTCATTTATCGTGATTTGGTTAAGTATGTGGTCGGACCGTTTTATTTCACAACTCCATTGTGTGATCAACCCGATACTACTGAATCTTCTGATGATTATCGTGGAAAGAACTATTGATTTTTCTTTTTCTTCTTTTTTTTTTATGCTCCTTTTGTTCTTACGTTTCTTTTCTTTTTCCCTTTTCAATTTGTAATCATAATTTGAAATCAAGAAAGTTACAAAAAAATAATCTCTTATCAGCAGGATTTAATTTAATTAAAAAATTATAAGTGGAAAAAGAATTTAAAGGCAAAAAGAAGAGTAGGGCCCAACCGGGTTCGAACCGGTGACCTCTTGATCTGCAGTCAAATGCTCTACCACTGAGCTATGGACCCGTCTGCGACACCTTTTTCACATTTCTTTAATTATTATTAGAAAGCATATTCCTCCTCTCCAATAGGCATAATTCATGAGAAAAACATTTAAATTAATTTCTGTAAAATTATGTATAATTTTATTTCTATTAAGAATAAAAATTTTATAAGTTAAAAATTTAAATTAATTCCTAAAAAATTATGTATAATTTTATTTTCATTAAGAATAAAAATTTTATAAGTTCAATAAAATAATTTTTATTTTAAATAAGAAAATTAATAAATTAAATTAAATTAAAATAAATTTTTATAAAAAATTTTATTCCAGAAGAGATAAGTAGGTGACTTTCAAAAGATAGTAAATCTTTCATTTTTTTTTCTAATTGGAATAAAAAATCAATTGATTTATTTTCTGTTAATTTTTATATTTTTAATAAAAGAGTTAAATTCTTTTAAAAATATTAGTATAAGTAATATTAATATAAATTTATGTGTAGGAATTAAATTAAATTAAATTATATTTATTTGGAGATGGTTTGTTATAAACATGTTTTTATGCTAATGGATTCTTGAGGAAAATGAGAGTTGAGAAGGTAGAGAATATAAGAGGGATATTCAACTCTTGAGCTTATAATATTTTAGTAAAATATTGTATATTTTTATTTATTAAACACTTCAATTTTAATCGTAATTTAATAATATATAAATTTTAAAAAATTTATATTTAAAAAAAATATTATTTTAGTATTTAAAAATTTTTTTAAAAAATTTCACTTTTAGAGATAATTTTAAAATTATAAATTTAACTATAAATTTTAAAAAAAATTAAAACTATGAATTTAGTAAATTTATATTTAAAAATAATATTTTTTTAAACTTAAATATTTATTCGATTCCATTCATATTTTGAAGAGAAAGTGCAATGAAAATTAAGATTTTATTCATTTGTTCTGCAATTCTGCATATAAAAAAGGTTGTATAAGGAATAGTTATAAAAAAATTATGATGCAATTTCTTTTTAAGTAATTTAATTTGTGACAATAAAAATTATGGGTTTAACTCTTAGCAAAGTAAACTTTTCACATTAATATTATTAATAAATATTGATGTGATATTTAAAAATTAAATCATAATATTTTTAATTATAATAAATTACATTTTAATTATTAAAATTTTATAGAACATATAATTTAGTAGATGTATTTCTAAATCTAGTTATAAAGTTTTATTTTATAATAAAATACCCCCTTCAATTATAATTTATCTTTATATTTTTATAAATTAAATTTTAAATATTAATTATAATTTCTTTAAATAATAATTTTATATAGTTATCTCTTTTATAATTTTATAATTTTATTATTTAAATAATATTTTCTTTCATTTTTCTCTTAAACCTAAACATAAGTGTGAATTCCGCTTTTCATTTCATATTTTTTATTTCTCATATTTTCTTTCCACCTACCTTTTTTGGTATACTAATAATAAATAATAATAAAGTTTAATATTATTATAATCATTTCTAAAACTGTGAAATTTCATAGGATTTGTTTGTACGTTTTGAGTTAGCAAAAATAATAAAAGAAAAAAATGCTTAATTCTGTAATTTTCTTGATAATCGTTTGTAAAATTTAACTAAATTTGTAAAAAAAAAAAAATAGTGCAAATTAAAATAGAATTTTAAGGAAAAAATTAAGAGAGGGCCCAACCGACCTCTTGATCTGCAGTTAAATGCTCTACCACTGAGCTATGAACCCCTATGCAAATCACGAATTGTTAGATTTAATAATTTAAATAAACTCAGTTGCTTCATTCTGCAGATAAAAAAGAAAAGCAAATTTTGTAATTTTATTATTTTGCTTTTCCTCTTGAATTCGAATAAATTGTGAAATTTTCTCTCCCTGATTTTTCGTTTCATGATTTTTTTTTTATTTCTCCTATTTTCACCCTACCTTTTTTTTTCTCCTAAATATAGGGTCAATAAATAAATAACGATAATCAAATTAAGTGGTATTGAAATCATTATAAAAACACGAGGTTTCAAATTTGAAGTATTAATAATAATTTTCAAAATAATTAATGATTTTTCATGGGATTTGTTTGTATGTTTTGATTTAGCTAATAAATAGATGCTTGATTCTGTAATTTTTTCTCATTAATTGTTTGTAAGAAATATCCAAGGTTATGTTCAATTCCTGCAACTTTTGTGTTCGTTAATGGTAAATTAAGCTGAAGAGGGTTGGTATTTGATCAGAGACTTCTCTTGCTCCTCATGGGTTTTACCATTGAAGAAACAAACCCAATATAGTTTCAATTTCTAAATTGACCATAAAGGTGGAAACTTCCACTGTTAAATCTTTTTCTTGGTGCATTGCCACAAAGATTATCAACTTCCTGTGTCTTCCTCTAAAAGCCATTTGAAAATAAACAGAGAAAAAAAAAATAGAATAGAGAATTGAACCATAAGAAAAGTACGATCATATAATACACAAACATGTCAAAAGCGTATTGTCTTGCAAGAACATTGATACACAAGCAAACATCTTTTCTAAGTATTCAGGTATTGTATTCAAATTCTTTGTCACCCAGTTGATGTTTTAGCTGCAAGGTGGATAAGCGCACGTCTATGGTAGGTTGTGCGGAGTTTTTTGTACTTTTGTACAAAAGCTGGTAGATCTATCTCCCTGTCAATAAGTTGTCTGTGCAGGCTTTCAGATTCCTCTTCTGTCTTATTCATTCCTTCTGCAATTGAGAAACCGATCATTTATATAAGACTTCAAAATGGTATTTTTCTTAAATGATCTTATCATAAGCCTGAATCTTGAAGAGGGATAACTTCTATTATTTACCTTGAAGCCTTTGGAGAAGGGATACAGGAGAGCAGGACCTCATAATCTCTTCTTTCTGTCTGTACAGTTCATTTAATTTCTCCTGAGCAGCAGCCAACTCAGTAGTCCGTATTATTCTGGACTGTTGACATGAACAGGAATTTGGCTTTAAATTCTGTGCACAACAACAATCGAACAAAACAGAAAATGAAACATGGCTTCTGGATCTCACCTGGTTCCTTAGCTCCATTATGCGTGGCTCCTTGTCCAAGTTCTCCCCTATTCATCATGAATAACAGTTCAGCATCCTTTTTCTCTCCATTAATAGTTCAAATAATTTGAAACTTAAAAAGGAAAATGCATAGTATATTAATAAAAGAACTTACTAGCCAGCTGTAGAGTTTCTTTGCGAAGTTCATCCCTTATCTGATAAAAGAAGTGATTGGAGTGGTAATGAATTGGCAACACCAAGTTCCAGAATCAAGGCAACAAGAAATGTATTTTATTAAAATAATTTCTGCTCCCCACCCCCCCCCCCCACCTAAAAAAAAAAAAAACAAAAACCGAAAAGAAAAGAAAATGTGCTACTAAAATAGAACAAGGAAATTTTTTGTATTCCATGAATAATATGTAAATCACAGTTAAACAACAGTTCAGAGAAGCGCAGTTGCAACTTGCAATAACCCCTGATTGCATGGCAAAGGGAACCCTGGACCTTTCTGATCCTACAACATCAGAAAAAACCAGTTCCAATACAACACGTATGTCTTTTTTTAATTTTTGCACATAGACATATATATATAACAATTATATAGGGAAAAGACTTTAAACTAAATCTCCAAAAGAACAAAAGATTGCACCCAACAATATTTATTTCTTGGTTTGTATAGGCAACAAGAAAAGGATAAGAGATTGCAACTTACATTATTTTGAATTTTAACCTGATCAACCGAAAGTAAAAATTGATGATATGCATCCTTGTCTGATAACAGTTTCCGAAGCTCATCAACACTAGAAACATATAAAAATCAAACAAGTAATCAGAAAATAGAAGAAAACAGGCTATTGGAAACAATCAGCGCGCCCCAGATTTTTCTTTACCCATCTCATAGAAGCTACAAAGACAATTGTCTAACTCTGAAAGATAGGATTTGAACCTATGACCTAAACCAAGCAATCTTTACAAAAATCAACAATGTGTTAATAACTGTGCCTCAAATCAATGCATCTCACAGACCTTAGATCCATGCATGATATCAACAATCTACTTGATTTTACTAAGATCAAAACAAAATCAGGCACATAAGGCATATCTCTCAACACTATTTCCAGTTTCCTTCATGTCAATTTCCATGTGTGCTGTAAATTTGTCACAACCAAAAATGGTAGGAAGAATTAAATGTAGAGTGCCCAAAACATTGGACTTTCCTGAGTTGCTAGAAAATATTTATGCGTGGATAAATAATGAACACTGACAGCAAATCTAAGAAAGAGAACAAATCTCATATAGCCCAGAAAACTAGAAAATAATGTTGAAGGAAACAATCAATACAATAACAATATGCACACTGTGCATTAAGCAACCCACCTTTTATCCTTCAAAAGGGCAATAACACCAGCTGCTTCAGAAGGTGACACATGTGAAGGAGACTGTGGTCGATCTGTAGGCCGCTGCACATAGTTACTAGAAGAGCTACTACTTGGTGTTACAGGGCGAGAGGAATTAGGGGAGCTCACTACAGATGGAGGGTACCAAGATTGTGAAGGAGCATTTTGTGGCTGTGGCTGAGTTTGCTGCTCCTGAGAACTCCTGCAGACAGCCATAGTTGAAACATAAGAGCCAAAAAATACAACCCACATGAATGAAAAAGATTAAAAAGGGAATGAAATAAAAATAAAGTAATACGCAAGCGTAATGAGTATGGACACTAGAATTATGTATCAACCACAACACAATTGGTCATTGGATATGATATATGCATTTGGGAATAATAGGTTATACAAGTCATCAATAAACAAGACAAACAAAACCACAATTGTGGATATAACATAAAGGGTATATACTAACGCATAAGCACAACCATTTCACCATGTCTGGAAGGCAAAATCAAGAGCATGTAATGTTAAAATCACGTAGTAATGTCTTGATTAAAACTTGCAATTTTTGCAAATGATGTTGAGTGTTTATTACATCAAATTTGACCATAAAATTCACAAAAATAAAAAGCGAATTAAAGACCATCCAAAATACCCAAATTGCAGGTGTACCAACATCATCGATCAATCCAAACCATTTAAAAAACCAAAATTCAGCACAGAAATTGATAATAAGATCAAGAATCTCAAAAACTCGAAGCAACACCAATTAAACTGACAATGACAAAAATAATTAAAAAAAATTCCCAAATTTAAGAGCGGAAAACGCAATACCAGAACTTGAACATTGCTTGGAAGGAGTCCCGATCGTTTTAAGCAATTATATAAGAAATAGGAACCGTAAAATTGACAAAAAGGCTCTGTTCAAAAGAACAAAAGCAAGGAAACGAGACGATCTCTCTGTGTTCTCTGTCTTCCTTGCCTTGAGAACAGACGGTTTTCTTTTCTCGAAACTTTAGACTTCTATGCGGTGCGCGTGGCGTCGTTTAATGGGTAAAGAAGAAGCGTTTTCTTGGTGCTTTTGGAAAGAAAATACTACGAAATAAGCAGCTGCGCTGCGTTTTGGCGATGTCGTTTTATGTGGCTTTGTGAACTCCTTCGGCCCATTTTCCTCTGCGTAGCCCATTTGCTTAGCTTAGAATTTTGGTTTATTTCCTCTTTAATATCTTTTAAGCCAATTATCTAAAAAGCTGGTGCCTATTTACATTTTAATTTAATTTTTTTAATTTTAATTTAATTATTCTAATTTTTATATTTTAATATAATTTTAATTAATATTTAAATTTTTAAATTTAATAATTTATATGATAATTTAATAATATAAATAATATGTCGTGTGTATTAATATTATTATTTTTTAATTGATTAATTAATAAAAAAAATTCAATGTTTATATTGTTTTATATTTTAATTTAAATATTTAAATTTTAAATAAATTAATTAAATATTTATGTTTGAATATAATTTTAATAAATTTTTAAAATTAAAATTAAAAATAAATAATTTAATTATTAAATATGTAATTCACTATAATTAAATATAAATTAATATTATTTTTATATATAAATTAGCTTATATTTTAAAAATAATAAAATATTATATTCTGAATTTTTATCTAAAATTTAAACGTTTTAAATTAAAACTCAAAATATAAATATCATTTTTTTCATTATTTGTTTATAATAATAATATTTAAATTATCAAATTATTTCAATTATTTGTTCATTAATTTATATAAATAATAATAATATATTATATACTAAACTACCAAATTATCACATAAATTTAATATTACGTATTTATATATTAATTAAAATTACATAAAAATATAAAATTTAAGTTAATTAAAATAAAATTAAAAGAATTAAATTAAAATATAAACACACACAAACTTTTTTAATCAATTAGTCTATCTTTTATTATATATTATTTTATTCTTCCATAAATAAAAATGTTTTTTCAACTATACTTTTAATATAATAATAATATTAAAATAATTTTATAGAACGGTGTCAAAACTAAATGAACAAAGAATATTTCTATTTATTCATTTTTTTTATCTCAATTTCAATTTTGTTCAAGCTTAAGTTTTCACCTAACAATTGATTTTTAAAAAAAAAAAAAATTTGAAAGGAAAATCCGATTTATTCTTAAATCAATCAAAATGGTCAAGCTGAGACAACGAGTACTCAAACTTGTCTACTATTTTGCCTATGAGTGATCATTATATTTTAGTTTTATATTTTATATGAAAAGGAGTTCTAATAATTATTATATTAAGAAAAAGTTATTATTTAATTTTTATATTATAAAAAAATTATTAATTTAAAAAATATATTATAATGTCTCTTATATTTTAAAAATTAGTAATTATTTTATTAATTTTAACTATTAAATATTTTATTATTTATAGTTTATGATTTAAAAAAATTAATTAATTAGTTTTTTAAATTTATAAAATATAAATTAATTAGTTCTTAATATTAAATTTTTTTATATTATTTAATAGTTAAAATTAATTAAGGAATTAATTAGTTAATTTTTTAAATTTCAAAGATAATTTAATTTATTTTTAAAATAAAGAGATTAATTAATGAGTTTTTTCATAATATAGAAATTAAATTATAAATTTATTTTATATTAAATATTTATATTTTAAATTATATATATATTTTTAATTAATTTTGTATTTCCATTTAATATTAAAAATTTTGTAAAAATTTAATTTAATTTAATTTTTTCTAATAATTTTGAAATCTATTTTCTAACAATTTTTATTTTTTAATTTAAAAAATTTATTTTTAAAATAAGTTGAAATTTTTCATAATTTTATGACAATTTATTTAAATTTTTTAATTATAAAATAAATCATATAAATAAAAGTATAAATTTAATATAAATATTTATGTTGTTAATAAAAAATTAAATGAATGAAAACTCAATATAAATCTAATAAATAAAATATAAATTTTTAGTAATATTTATTTTATTTTATTATTAAACTTGTTTATAAGAGAGGCTCATATTAAAAACCTTTATAATGTAAAATAAAAAAAATTACAAATAAAAATTAAATTAATTTTTTATTTATTAATTTAACCTGAAAATTATGAGTCTCGATTAGTAAAATTTGAGCTAAATTTCTTATATAATTTAGCGAACAAATGAAATCAAAAGGTCATGGGATTCTCTCTGGCTATGCCATCAAATTCCATAATTATACAAATTAAACTAAGCTCTAAGAATTATTGGGTGATTGGGTAACAGTCCCCACCATCTGCAGAGAAATGCATGGCTGCTCAACTGGGACCTGCATAAATTTCACAAAATTAATCAAATGGTAAGATGGATTTTGAAAAAAGAAAATAAAAAATATATATATATATATACGCTTACAAAGTGGCCAGCTCCAAGAATCCAATAGAAAGACAAGTTTTGGTATGAGGTTGTGAAGGCTTTGGTGGTGGAATTGTGACCTTTGCAATACAAAGGAGTAGGATCCACACTTAGAAAATTTTTCAAGCCATCCCATCTGAAATTTAAAATTAATCAAACCATTAATATTTGATTATTGAAGAAAATAAATTAAGAAATGAAGCCAAATATTTGTACTTGAGTTTATTAAGCCATGCTTCTGCTCCCTTGGTTGAACATATGAGATCAAGCTGCCATATTAACTACTTCAGCTGATGAAAAATAATGCAAGGGTAATCAAGAACTTTTCCTATAAGCACGAATCTCACCTGCCCATTGTATATGATAACTCTTACACCTTTGGCTAAGAGCTCATCAACCTGAACAACACACAATGAAGGTTGTATAAATTATATAGTAATTATTTTGGGTTTACTAAAAAAAAGTCCTAAAGTTATTTAACACTTTAAACATTAATTAAAAATTCTCTGTAAATTAGATTATAAATTTATAAAAGCAATATAAGGATTTTCATATACCTCTTGGATTCTAGGCTTCATGAAGTCACCATGTAAAGCCGGAAAAACTAAGCCGTTTTGTCCTCCCCACCTAATAATAGCATAACAAATTAACTTCAAATCTTAAAAAGCTAAATACATCAATTTCTCTTTATATCATTTTTATTTATATATATATATATATATATATATATATATAATGGAATTATAAAGAAGATATTATATTTGAATATTATCGTGGATAAAAAAATCTCGATTTATATATTTAACCCATTTAAAATCAACTCACAAATGATGACTGCGAAATACTTGGGCTGAGGCCAGATTTAGAAGAAGGGAAACAGGCTCAAAACCCAATAAAACCAACCAAGCAGTCCAACCCATCAGCGCGTCATCTAACCCGTAATTTAAATAGGCCGGACTGATCTAAGGCCTAAACCCCTCAAAAGAGGCCCTAACACCAGTGTTGTGACGAGGAGCAATAGAACATATCCAACTACACTCTAGTCATATAAGCATGTGCGCCGAAAGAGAATTAAATAACAGTCTGACGAGTATGGCCTAGCAGGTACGTCTGTACGTACGGGACTAAATGATAAAGACAGGTGGTACTATATAAGGGTGACGGTTATACATAACTAATGAAAAAAAAATAAAGGAGAATAAATGACTCTCAGACTAAATTTAAACACATCCTTGTAAATCCTATTTTCTTTAAATTTGAGAACATCAACCAGCATAAAATAAAGAAATTTGATCTTACGTGACATTGCGAGGAATAATCTTGAGCTTCTTTTTGATAAGCCCATTCATCAAGCTGTACAGGTCACTGCTACTCCCTGCTGTGGCACCAGCTGATCTATAAAACCTTGCCTCAACATACATTGAGTACCTATCTTTGGAAAGTCCTTTTGATCTTTCTTTGGAGATCCCCACCACTGGATCATTCTCATAATCAAGCATGAAGTTATACAGGTCCTACAACACCACATTCTTTCTTCATCAACTAATTATACTTATTTTCAATGTATAAGGAAGACATTAAATATTATTAAATACTAAGAGATTATTTAAATTTTATAAAATATTGTATTAAAAATAAAATAAAATAAAATAGGGTTATAATTCAAATTTGTAAAGATTTGTTATAGGTAAGAAAAACATACCACATTGTTACTATAGTCAAGAACAACACTCTCAAGTTCACTCCATGTTGATGTAGCATTTACATATGCACCTTCAGCAAGCTGCTGCTGAATCTTCAAAGCAAGACTGAATTTTGCAAAGATTAATTTTTGTTGGATAATGATTTTTCATTTTAGACATCAAGAGATGATTAGTCAAAGGTAAATAGATTATGAACCTGTTTGAGATGTTTAATCCATTGCTGCTCATTCTTGATAGGTCTTTAAGTAAAGGTCCCCATGAAAACTTCATTTCAGTTCATATGTCTAAATCGTCAGTGACAAGAGAAGCAGAAACCTGAAAGAGAGAGATCTTGAATTGTAGAATTCACTTACCACAAAGTCTTCAGGTGAAATCCAGCTATCTCCCAGAGCAATTCCTGAAACAAAATGAATTGGGAAATATTTCTCTTCAGGACTCATTACCCTTTTAAATTTACTACAATTCAAGTGTGTTTAGTAAAAACGTGGGCATGGACAAAAATTAAAAAAAATTACCATGTGATCCTTATATTTTAGAAAAATTTATTAATTAGTCCCTCAGTTTTGAAAAATGTATTAAAACATCCCTGAATTTAAAAAAAAAAAAATTACCTCCCAGTTGAAGCTTTAATTCCCCTGCTTCAATGGCTTGAAAAGCAGAAATCCCAAGAGTGACGGCAAATTTTCCTCCATAGGACTCTGCAAATATATACAACGGACTCTTTTGAAGGGTCTCATTTCTATTGAAGAGCTCCTTCAATAAGGTAGTTAAATCAGTTGCTGCTTCTTCATCAGTCCTAACCACCAAAGTCTCATTTTCAACATAACTAAATCCTGTAGCCACTGGACTATCCTAAAATTCCATGAAAAACTGTAAACCCTCAGAACAAATCATAACTTACTAAAAAAAAAAAAGACACAAAACCCAGAATTTAAACTGTACCACAAATAAGAGATCAGCTTTGTGGAGCCATGTGGAATTCCTGGGCTTCAAATTGCTGTCCAGGGGTCCTATCTCCAAGAAATTTCCAAATGCAACACCTGAGCCTCCCTGAATTCAACATCAACATTAGCATCACATACTTAAGGATTGTGAATTTCACAATGAACCACATATTTTTATAAATTCTCACTCACTGGTCCTCCTTGGAGCCATAGAATAATTGGCCATGGTTTTGATGGATCTTCCACTCTATAAGGGCTTTTATAAAGCCACCAAAACAGGTGTGCCTCTACATTGTATAAACAAAAAACTAAACTTTAATTTCAAACTAGTTAGAATCAGCTATATGAAAAAAAAAAAAAAAAAAAAGTATTACATACTAGGTCGAACTTCGACGTAGCCCCAGTATTCAGACCCATCAAGGGTTCCTGCAGTAGAGGCCAGACATACATGAAACAAAGTAAAAGAAAATACAAGAGAAATCAAAAGAAGGAAGTGTTTCTCCATGGTGGGTGACAAGATGAAGACTGTTGGTGGTGATTTATATATAGCATAGAGTAGAGAAAATCACATAAGAATCATCACCTCCCTTCCCCTTTGACTATATTTGAAGAAGAAAACAAACATGGAGAAGACAATTTCAAGGAAGCATGTTTTATGGAAAATTCATAGTAAGATTATACTATGAATTTTGTTTGTTTTTATTGGCTGATAACAATGAGCATCATTAGTATTTATTATTAGTAAGCTCATCTTGACGCAATATCAAAATCAACGATACAATCATACACAGCAATCATAGGAAATGGCTCATGATCTCGATTGCTTATTTCTCAAGTGTTTATGTGCATTATGTTATGAAATCAGAAATAACATGGTTAGCCTGTCTACACCTCAAAAACTGTATTTTTATTTAGTTATTTTAAAATTTATCACGCTAATAATAAAAATTATTCTCTTTCGATATATAAAAATTTTTTATAATACAATCATTATAGATACGACAGTTTTATTATTTTTTTATACGATTGATTTTAATGGGATTTGGACATTATAGTTCTGAAAATGATTTCAATACTAATTAATTGAGACTCATTGATGACAGAAATAAGTTGAGATTCCATAATTTCTCAACTTCCCTTGATGGGTAAGTCATGGATTGGAGTATTACCAATATTTCAGAAGCAGGAAAGCAATAGACAGCAGGATAATATAGGGAGTGGAAGTGGAATGGATACAACTCATAATTAATATACCAAACATAAGAATCTTCAAACCTCTCTGTCTTTGCCTAAAACAAATACCTCAATTCCAACAAATCATGTGCAAGAATTTAATGAAAATCAGAAAAAAAAAAGTTTATATAAATATATTTATACAAGTAGTAGGGTATGCATGATCATTAAAAAAAAAATTGCCGAAAACTCTGTCTCTTCCTTTTGTCTTGGGTGTCTCCCCATATATTTTGCTCTCTTATTTGTTTTTTGAGGCCTTGTTTGTTGTTGGAGTGTGTTTCATTTTTATTGGATTAATATATATAAGCCTAATTAAATATAATATTTAGTTATTTTATGTGTATATTATAGAATGTTACACAAACAAATATAAAATAAAATAAATTAAATATTATTTAATTATATTTATATTCTTTCTATTATAGGAATAGAGGATAAGGAATCAAACCCAGATCCTAAAATTGAACAATATTTAATTCTATATTTTCAAATTATCAAATTATATGAAGTATTAGTAATTTAAGTACATCATATTTAATTAGTTATTTTACTAATAAATACTTTTCCATTATTTTTTTAATAGTATATAATTAATTTTAATTATTAATGTAACAATAAATAAAATTTTTCTCAGCGCTATATAAAAAAGAATGCATTGCAAACTGTGTTCAAAATAATATCTTAAATTTCCTTCATATTTTTTTTTTGGGGAAGTCATGATTCAATTTGGGCTCGTATTGCTTCAAGAGACAAAAGCTAGATATAGGCAGAAGGCCCAAAAGGCCAATACTCAAGTGTTAAACTCGCCTGATTACTTGGACATCTCATTAAATACTTCTGAAGTAACGTTTACTCATCCATACCTAAATTATAAATTTTACTTCTTATAATTTTCGGATTTTTTTAGGGGTGTAAATAACCAAATCGTTCGTGAACTATTCGAGATTCGATTCGATAAAAATTCGACCGAACTCGACTCGATTTCTAAACGAGCCAAACTCGAGCTTAATTTTTAGGCTCGTTTAGTAAATGAGCCAAACTTGAACTCCATAGTATTCGGCTCGTTAAAACTCGTGAGTTCGACTCGTTTCTAAATTTATGAGCAGGCTCACGAATAGGCTCGTAAATAATCTCATTAAGTAAACTGAAATTATTATCACAAGAGAAATAAAATCAAACCCTGCATATACTTTCATGAGCCAAACCTAAATTTTCTAAAATTCTTCTCTATATAGTTTAGTTACACTCTTAAACTTGCATATATTCGGATCATTAATATTTAAAAACTCATGTTTATAAGTTTACTAGCTAATTTGTAAATATATTTATTTAACTAAAATTATTTTAGCTTTAAACTTATTAGTTTTAAATTAAATCTCATTATACATGTAAATAAATTGAACTACTCGTGAACTATTTGAGATTAAATTCAATAAAAACTCGACTCGTCTAAACTCATTTGCTAAATGAGTCAAGTTTGAGTTTGCTAATACTCGGCTCGAGTTCGAAATGAGTAAAACTCGACTTCGGCTCGAGCTTGAAAAAATTTTAACAAACCAAGATTGAGCTCTTCAAAGCTTATCTCGGCTCGGTTCGTTCACACTCCTAGTTTTTTTTTTTTTTTTAAGAAGAAGAAAGTATAATGTGAATTTGAGATTTATGAGTAGAAAGATAAGATTTCTTTTAATAAGGGAAAACTCTGAATAATTTTGTCATAGATTGCCTGGTTTTAAGGAATAACTTCTTTCCCCCACTTGCAATTAAAGTGGATGTCAAAAATGTAGTAGATGCCAAAAATGTAGTAGATGCTTTTATATCCTATGAGAATGGATAGTCTGCTTTTGAAAAGGTTTTCTTTTTATTATAGAACTCTCTTTTCACATATTTCTGATTGGAATTTAATTTGAATTCCAAGATATTAATATGCATGCTCACATTATATCGCAAGTGATCGTATATTATATTCGTTTTAATGTATGATTTATTTTTGTAAGTTTTATATGTGACTTTCTTTTTCTTTGATAAGACAACTGAATTTATAACTTGATTTTAATATAATATATTTTATATTTTAAAAAAATATAAAAAATAAATATTCTATGCTTTAATATATAATTGAAGAATTATGGACTCAGAATTTAGCTCCATTAAATGAGTATAACCATGATTAAGTTGAATTAGATAAGTAAAAATTAATATCATGAGTACTTTGATGTCTCATGATATTTTATTTACCCTATTCTTAAAAGTAAAAGACAAAATTCAAATCTTATTCATATAAGTTTACTTTTGTCGATACTTTAAAAAGAAAATTTTTTTGTTTGAATTTCAAATGGAAAAAATTTGGAATCTTTCTTCTTCCTCTTTTGTTATCGCTATCAACATTATGAGTTGAGTAGTTTTATGTTCAACTTTGATTATTCTCTAACCATTTTGATAAACATATTTTTGTACAACTTGCTAGACAACATTTTTTTATTTCTTATGTTTGTTTAATTTAAGAAAAATCTCATACATGTCATAAATAATAATAATAATAATAAGAAGCAGCAACCCTAAGGATGCCCTAAACCTTCTGAAGAAGAGACCATCGATCAACACAAAAATCACCATAAATGAAATAAATATATCTAATGGGATACCCAACAATAAATTATCTACACTCTAAGTGATAGATCAAAACTGAGTAGACCAGAATCTAAGCCCTCTTATCAAACTTGTCAGACAAAACAAATAAAAATACAAACTACTGAAAAAGAGCAATCGTTGGTCACATCTGGCAAACCTTATGCATGCCTTAAATATTCATAACCAACCATAAAACCAACAAAATTAGTTATTTATGTAACGATTTAGAAATTAGATTGATATTGGTAATTTAGATCGATTTAAAGTCATTGAAGCCTGTAGTAAGCCTATTATACAATCTATTACACCTGATATAATCCTATATATGATTATACAAGCATATAAAAATATTCCTACTTTATAAACTAAAACTCGATATATGCATGCATCATAACTAAAACTATAAAACATATACTAGAGCTCTCATCAAATTTCCAGTATGGTCAACATTACATGACTCAAGCTTGGTTTAAACATATTTTAAACTTTAAAATTTTTTTACATAAGAAGATCATAAGCAAAGGATTATAAAAAAAAACTCGGACAAAATACAATTCTAATCCATAATTTATTACATGTGCACCGCTATACTCTTACATCAGAACCATACCAAACAACTCTACTGACTTTTCAAGCTAACTCTAGTCCTGCAAATCTAGGGTTAGGGAAAAGGGATAAGCTACGAGAGTCTAGTGAGCAGAAACATAAGCAAAAGCAGTTTAATAAAATATATGATCGTATGAATGCATCACAATACAAACAATTCACATCAAGATGGACTTGTTACCAGTAACCCCCCATAACTCTAATAGTACCCAGCCCACAACGGGTGCTCCTCGGGACTTTCTCTTAAACATAACATAACATAACTATAGTGCCAGGAGCATAGAGTGGGTAATTCTGGTCCTTCCCTTATATAATACCAAGGGCGTAGAATGGGCAAGTCCTGATCTTTCCATATTCGTCATAACATATCATAATATGGTCGAGGGCTAGTGAGTTATCCAACACCCATCTACAACAACAATTAATTGTGCAATGCATCATATTCGTGAATTCTAATGCAAAGCATTCTAATCATATACACACGGGATTCGTGATGCATGAGCATACTTAAAACGTTTGATTTTTTTAAAATAATAGTTAATTTAGTTTAATTCTACTCACTTCTAGTTGATGCAAGTCTAGTTCTAAAACAGTTATCTCACTGTAAACCTCTACGGTCTCCCAAGTAAGGATGGCAACGGGTAGGGTACCCGCAAAATTGAGAGTATCCAAATCCGAACCCGATTATATGTAAAATTCCCAAACCCGTCCCAAACCCGTTTAGTATTTTAATTTTACTACCCATACCCGTTCCAAATCCGTTTAACAAAAACCGCATAATACCCGAACCCGACCAAATTCGATTTTTTTACTTCAATTCAATGATAAAAAATTTAAAGATTTGGATATTATAACCCAAATAACAAACCTGAATTAGGAAATTTAAATATACTAAAACAAAATAAATATATTACAAAGTCATCATAACACAACCATTAATCAATTATCTATCCAACATAAAATTTTGAACAAATGAAATGTTCCAAAAGTTCATTAAACTACATTGATTGAACATAAAATATATTCAATTGGCCATTTCTGTAATACCCGGCTAGAGTCCGGCATCGAAATTCTACTTTCCGATGGAGTTTCGGATGTCGGAAGTCTCTAGAAGGGTGAGAGTGATGTTTTTCTAACATGTTTTGGTATGTTTATAGTTTTTAAAGCCTAAGGAAATGATTTTTTGAAGGAATTGAACCAAGGCAGAAAAGCCAGGTTCGGCCGCCGAAGTTGAGGTTCGGCCGCCGAACATGCATGGCTTTCGGTTTCACGATAGGCCGCCGAAGGTGGTCTGGCCAGCCACCTATAAATGGCCCTCAGTCGGTTGAAAGGATAAGGCACGCCGCTTCCTTTCGATTTCTGAGGTGAGACTCTGTCCTTCTTGCGTATTTGACATGTTTTCATCAAATCTTGCACAGGTTTGATTAGTGTTTATGTTATTTTGAAGGTTTTAAGCTAAAAACTCAAAGTTGTGAAGTTTGGAGAGTTTGAAGGAGAGTTGCTCCAAAACGCCACGTTAGGATCGTTCATCTTCTTGATTTCAAGGGGTAAGTGAAGATCCTGAGCTTGTTTTTATGTTTTTTGAAGGTTTTATGGGGTTTATGGAGAGAGTTGCATGAATAGGGTTATTTGTGAGGTTTTGATGATTTTGTGAGAAAAGCTTGTATATGTGTTGTATGTTATGTGTTGTTGGGGTTTTTAGGTAGTTGATGACCCCTTTGAGCATATACATGAGTGTATGCAAGTTGAGGAATTGAGATGGTTGAGATTGGGGAGAATTGGTGCATTTTGGCGAGAGGCAGGGCAAGTTTCTGCCCTGCTGATGAACTCAGGTTCGGCCGCTGAAGGTGCATTCGGCCGCCGAACCCATGAGGAGGTGGCTTCGGCTGCCCAAGCTTGCCCCCGAGCTTTTGGACTTTCGGCTCTGGAGGGAAGTTCGGCCGCCGAAGGTGCCGCCGAAGGTTAGAGACTTTTATCTCTGAAATGCCTTTTGGCCTCCGAAACTTGCCCCCGAAAGGGTTCGGCTGCCGAAAGTAGAGTTTCGGCCGCCGAAGGTGCTTGAGTTATGTCTCTGGAGAGGACTTTCGGCCGCCGAACCTGCCGCTGAAAGTGTCCTGTCCAGCTTTCCTTTGCATGCTTTGCATAGGTGTTAGAGTGAGTTTAAGGGGATTCTTGGGGAGTTTAATAGAGTGGTTCATAAGCTAGTTTGGTCCCTCATGTAAGTCTATCTGTATAGGTACAGACCAGAGGAACCAGAGAGAGCAGCAGTGAGTCCTGCTCAGAGTTTTCAGAGCCTGCAGAGTCATTCCAGTTAGCCAGAGGTGAGTGGAACTAAACTTATGAATCGTTTTAATTAAGACATTAACTGCTTTTAGCATCTTTCATGCATCATGTTTATGCAATAGGTTGATTGCATTAGAACTCACAAAGATGTTGCATTGCATAGCTATATTGTTGGTGTGGGTGAATGCTGAATGATCTAGTAGTCTCAGATAGGAAGTCCAGGAGCCTTTGACTACGCCCTGGCAGGTATAGTAAAGACCAGGAGCCTTTGACTACGCCCTGGCAGTTATAGTAAAGACCAGGAGCCTTTGACTACGCCCTGGCAATGGTAAGTACAGAGGTGTTATATACACATATATATATATGACAGGAAGACCAGGTGCTCGATTCTACGCCCTGGCACAGAGTTATTGGGACTATGTGGTGACAGGTTTACCTTGATGTGGATTGTTTGTGATATGGTGCATTCCATGAGATCATATTTTACTGAGATGTTTTCCTGTTCTACTCACTGGGCTATAGAGCTCATCCCACTCCCTTAACCCCAGTTTTGCAGGTTCAGTGTCCAGTGTACAGGGACAGTCCAGCAAAGTACAGAAAGAGTAAAGAGACTTGTAATAACTTAGAGTGGACATGTAATTTTAAAGAGATGTAATAGTTGTGTTAAAGTTGTGCTTGACTTAGTTGTGTTGTGTTGTAAATCTTTTGTTATGTACATGATCTGTATATGTATATATGTTTTACTACCAGGCTTAACAGGTATGAGTTAACCCATCTAGAGCAAGCTCTAGTCAGGGGTACAGAGTACAGAGTACAGAGTACAGAGTACAGAGTACAGAGTACAGAGATAGTGCATGCACAGGTTAAGCCTTGGTTCAGAAAAGAGTTTTTATTTTCACAGAAAATATATGATCATGTATGAGATTTACAGGTACACAGAGAGTACAACAGGCTTGCTACGGGTTCTGGCGGCCTTAAGCCGACTTGAATCCTAGCGCCGGTGATGGTCCATTTTGGGGTCGTTACAGATTGGTATCAGAGCCCTAGGTTCACATGATCGGACCTATAGAGATAGTGTTGGGCTCATAGAGGTGAGAAGTGGTCAAGCACAATAAGAAATCATGTCCACTAGGATAGGGTGTTGAGTCCTATCTGTTTACTGCCATGAGTTATGCATGTGCATTATTGTTATGTGATGTTCATATGTTAAAGTGCTATATTATGTTTTCCAGAGAGTAAAGATGAGAGGAACTCGTCGATCAGCTCGATTGACTGGAGTCCCACTAGATAGTGAAAGAATAGCTGCTCGTCCTCCTGCATTGCCGAGGGCAAGGTCTCAGAGATCTAGCAGGGAAGGTACGTCAATAGACCCTAGAAGGTCTGTAGACGAGAGCAGAAGAGGTACAGCTAGGGGAGAAAGATCAGAGGAAAGGAGGGAGGCTATGGAGAGTGACCAGTCTAGAGATGACAGCATGGGTATAGGCAAATTTGAGGAAGGTATGGGAGAGTCGCAGGGAGGTGTTCAGGCCTCAGGGTTTGGCTATCCAGCCTTTCCGCAGGACCCAGAGTATCCGATGGGAGGTATGTCGGAGTACTCTAGTTTTGTTCCATATCCTCCTTATATGCCATATATGCCTTATCCTCCTTATTATCCACCATATCCGATGTATCCATCTTCCCCTACCCATCCAAGTGCAGCACACCCAGAGCCAAATGACCCAGTACCACCACCAGAACCAGTAGCCCCTGTTGCCCAAATACCTCAACCTAGCTCATCTGGAGGTAAAGTGCAAATGACGGAGTACTTGAAATTGGATGCTCCTAAATATAACACGAGAGATGATCCATTTGAATACCTCAGATCAGTTAGGATGATAACCAGTGAGTTGGGAGCTGATGATAGTAGGGCCATTGAGATGGCGGGGTTTACACTTAAATGTAAGAAGGCGAGAGAATGGTTCAAGAATTATGTGGAACCCAGGATGAACAGTATGTCTTGGGGAGAGTTCGCCAATGCATTTGCAGGGTGGGCTTTTCCTGATAGCTCTAGGGAGATGAAGGTTATAGAGTTCGAACAGTTGAGACAGACAGATGAAATGAGTGTTGATGAGTTTACAGATAAGTTCCTGGATTTGCTTCAGTATGTAGGTCAAGCCTATGATACTGATCAGAAGAAGGCAAGGAGATATACTATGAGATTGCATCCCAGGTATTCTTCCTTGATTCTTCCAGCAGAAAAGGAGAGTTTCCACACGATAGTGGACGCAGCCAGGAAAATGGAAGCTAGTGCCAATATTCAGAAACAGTCAAAGGCACAGGCTTCGGGTTCTAAGGCCCCCGGTTCAGGCACTTCAGGCAGCAAGAGATGGGATAGAGCAAAAGGAACAAAGAGTAAGTTCTGGAGTAAAGTCAAGTCAGGTCTGGGAATAGGTAGTGGCTCAAGCTCTGGCACAGTTCCAGTATGCAGAAGATGCGAAAAACCACATGGAGGAGTTTGTCGGTTGGGATCTACAACTTGTTTTAGATGTGGACAGGAAGGGCATATTGCTCGGGATTGTCCTCAAGTGACTTTTGCACCATCCCAACAGATGAGTTCAGGCAGTGTGGTACAGCCAGCAGCTCCAGTCATGCCTCAGAGTAGTGGCAGAGGTAGAGGGAGAGGGGCAGCCTCTACTTCAGTAGCAGGTTCCCGAGGTGGAAATCCGGTAGCCCCAGCACGGATTTTCACTGTGACATAGGAGGAGGCTAACACGTCGAACACAGTGGTGTCAGGTAATCTCATCATTGGGTGTTCAGATGTGTATGCTTTGATGGACCCCGGTGCTTCTCATTCCTTTATTGCTTCGAGAGCCATAGAGAGATTGGGTTTGATCAGTTCTGAGTTAGAGTATCCTCTCTGGGTCAGTGGACCTAAATGTGACCCATCAGTGGCAGTGTCAGTCTGTCGTTTCAGTCCAGTGTTCATAGAGGGTAGATGCCTTCCAGCTGACCTTGTGGTTCTAGACTTGACAGATTTTGATGTCATTCTAGGGATGGATTGGCTATCTGCATATAGTGCTACTTTGGACTGTAGAGAGAAGATAGTTAGTCTTAGAGACCAGGATGGGTTAGAGTGTGTCTTCAGAGGAGACAGGAGAGGTACACCCAGAGGTTTGATTTCAGCCCTTCAGGCTCGTCGTTTGCTTAGGAGGGGTTGTCAGGGGTTTCTAGCTCATGTGAGAGAGCTAGACAGTCAGGTGAGGGAACCAGCCGCAGTACCAGTAGTCCGAGAGTTTCTCGATGTTTTCCCAGACGAACTTCCAGGACTACCACCTGGTAGGGAGATAGAGTTTGAAATAGAATTGCTGCCTGATACTAGACCTATCTCTATTCCTCCCTACAGGATGGCGCCAGCAAAGTTAAAGGAGTTGAAAGAACAGTTGCAGGATTTGGTAGATAAGGGTTTCATCCGCCCTAGTACCTCACCTTGGGGTGCTCCAGTGCTCTTTGTCAGAAAGAAGGATGGAGCCCTTAGACTTTGTATTGACTACAGACAGTTGAACAAGGTCACTACCAAGAATAGGTATCCTCTACCTAGGATTGATGATCTATTTGACCAGCTAGCTGGAGCGGGTTGTTTCTCTAAAATAGATCTGAGATCCGGGTATCATCAGTTGAGAGTCAGAGAAGTAGATGTGCCAAAGACAGCTTTCAGGACCAGATATGGGCATTATGAGTTCTTAGTGATGCCGTTCGGGTTGACTAACGCCCCTGCAGCATTCATGGATCTCATGAACAGAGTTTTCAGTGAGTTTCTGGATCACTTTGTCATTGTTTTCATCGATGATATTTTAGTGTATTCCAGAGATGCAGAGGAGCATGCCCAGCATCTGCGGATAGTTTTGCAGACACTGAGAGAGCATGGTTTATATGCCAAGTTCTCGAAGTGTGAGTTTTGGTTAAAGAGCATTTCCTTCTTGGGACATGTGGTATCAGCAGAGGGTATTGAGGTAGATCCCAAGAAGATAGAGGCTGTAGCTAACTGGCCCAGACCCACTATAGTGACTGAGATTAAAAGCTTTCTGGGACTGGCAGGTTACTACAGGAGGTTCGTTCAGGACTTCTCAAAGATAGCAGCTCCTATGACCAAACTGACTCAGAAGAACCAGAAGTTTGTCTGGTTAGACCAGTGCGAAAAGAGCTTTGAGGAGCTCAAGAGGAGATTGACAACAGCACCAGTGTTAGCTCTGCCTGTCAGTAATGAGGAGTTCAAAGTGTTCTGTGATGCATCTCGAGTGGGATTGGGCTGTGTTTTGATGCAGAGTGATAGGGTGATAGCTTATGCTTCTAGAAAGTTGAAGAAGCACGAGTTGAATTACCCTACCCATGACCTAGAGATGGCAGCAGTTATTTTTGCACTTAAGATGTGGCGGCATTACCTCTATGGGGTTAAATGTGAGATCTTCACTGATCACAAGAGTTTACAGTACATCTTGAGTCAGAGAGAGCTGAATTTGTGACAGAGAAGATGGGTAGAATTGCTCAGTGATTATGATTGTAAGATCCAGTATCATCCGGGTAAGGCGAATGTTGTGGCAAACGCCCTAAGCCGGAAGTCACTAGGCAGTTTATCCCATATTGTAGCAGAGCGGAGACCAGTCGTGATGGAGCTTTACAAGCTCTTAGAAGAGGGGTTACAGCTAGAGTTGTCTGGTACAGGTGCGTTGATAGCACAGATGAGAGTGACACCTGTGTTTCTGGAGCATATAGCTCAGAGACAGCACGAGGACCCAGTGTTGATGAAAATTGCCAGGACTGTTCAGTCAGGCAACAGTGCAGAGTTCAGATTTGACAGCAAAGGGATCCTCCATTATGGGAGTCGACTTTGTGTACCAGATAGGAGCAGTGTGAAGGAAGACATTATGAGGGAAGCTCATAATGCGAGGTATAGTGTTCACCCAGGAGCCACCAAGATGTACCAGGATCTGAAAAGAGTCTATTGGTGGCCAGCCATGAAGAAAGAAGTGGCGCAGTTTGTGACAGCCTGTGAGGTTTGTCAGAGGGTGAAACTAGAACATCAGAAACCAGCAGGAATGCTTAACCCACTGCCGATTCCAGAATGGAAATGGGAGAACATAACTATGGATTTTGTAGTAGGCTTACCGGCAACGTCCAATAAGATAGACTCCATATGGGTGATTGTGGACAGACTCACGAAATCTGCTCATTTCATTCCAGTTAGGAGTAACTATTCTGTGGATAAGTTGGCACAGGTTTATCTAGATGAGATCGTGAGCTTACATGGAGTTCCAGTGTCTATATTTTCAGACAGAGGACCTCAGTTCACTTCCAGATTTTGGCGAAGTTTGCAGAGTGCGATGGGCACGAGGTTGGATTTTAGCACTGCTTTCCACCCACAGACTGATGGACAGTCAGAGAGGACCATCCAGACCATAGAGGATATGCTTCGACTGTGTGTGTTAGACTTTGGCGGTTCTTGGAAGCAGCATCTACCTTTGGTGGAGTTTGCCTACAATAACAGCCATCATGCTAGCATAGGGATGGCTCCTTATGAAGCTTTGTATGGGAGGAAGTGCAGATCACCTGTTTGCTGGGAAGAGATAGGAGAGAAGGCTCTTGCAGGGCCAGAGTTAGTAGAGATGACCAGTATAGTGGTGCCCATAATCAGAGAGAGAATCAGAACAGCTCAGAGTAGACAGAAAAGTTATGCAGATGTTCGCAGAAAGCAGTTAGAGTTCCAGAAGGGTAATTGGGTATTGCTTAAAGTGTCTCCAATGAAAGGAGTGGTTCGGTTTGGAAAGAAGGGTAAGTTAGCTCCACGATACATTGGACCCTTTGAGATTTTACAGAGGATCGGAAATGTGTCGTATAAGCTAGATTTACCTGCTTCGATGGAGAGAATTCACCCGGTATTTCATGTTTCTATGCTACGGCAGTTTGTGTCAGATCCGAATCAGGTTCTGAGTGAGCCTGAGGTGGAGATTCTTACAGATCTCACCTATATAGAGCAGCCAGTGCGGATTCTGGACACACAGATCAGACAGCTAAGAAACAAAGAGATCCCAATGGTGAAAGTTCTGTGGAACCACCATAATCTAGAAGAATGCACCTGGGAGACGCGGGAGTCTATGTTCCAACAGTATCCATATTTGTTTTGAGGTTAGTTTCCTCCTTTTTATGTGTTTATTTGTTGTTTTTAGGAACATTCGAGGACAAATGTTCTTAAGGGGGGGAGAATGTAATACCCGGCTAGAGTCCGGCATCGGAATTCTACTTTCCGATGGAGTTTCGGATGTCAAAAGTCTCTAGAAGGGTGAGAGTGATGTTTTTCTAACATGTTTTGGTATGTTTTATAGTTTTTAAAGCCTAAGGAAATGAGTTTTTGAAGGAATTGAACCAAGGCAGAAAAGCCAGGTTCGGCCGCCGAAGTTGAGGTTCGGCCGCCGAACATGCATGGCTTTCGGTTTCACGATAGGCCGCCGAAGGTGGTCTGGCCAGCCACCTATAAATGGCCCTCAGTCGGTTGAAAGGATAAGGCACGCCGCTTCCTTTCGATTTTTGAGGTGAGACTCTGTCCTTCTTGCGTATTTGACATGTTTTCATCAAATCTTGCACAGGTTTGATTAGTGTTTATGTTATTTTGAAGGTTTTAAGCTAAAAACTCAAAGCTGTGAAGTTTGGAGAGTTTGAAGGAGAGTTGCTCCAAAACGCCACGTTAGGATCGTTCATCTTCTTGATTTCAAGGGGTAAGTGAAGATCCTGAGCTTGTTTTTATGTTTTTTGAAGGTTTTATGGGGTTTATGGAGAGAGTTGCATGAATAGGGTTATTTGTGAGGTTTTGATGATTTTGTGAGAAAAGCTTGTATATGTGTTGTATGTTATGTGTTGTTGGGGTTTTTAGGTAGTTGATGACCCCTTTGAGCATATACATGAGTGTATGCAAGTTGAGGAATTGAGATGGTTGAGTTTGGGGAGAATTGGTGCATTTTGGCGAGAGGCAGGGCAAGTTTCTGCCCTGCTGATGAACTCAGGTTCGGCCGCCGAAGGTGCATTCGGCCGCCGAACCCATGAGGAGGTGGCTTCGGCTGCCCAAGCTTGCCCCCGAGCTTTTGGACTTTCGGCTCTGGAGGGAAGTTCGGCCGCCGAAGGTGCCGCCGAAGGTTAGAGACTTTCGTCTCTGGAATGCCTTTTGGCCTCCGAAACTTGCCCCCGAAAGGGTTCGGCTGCCGAAAGTAGAGTTTCGGGCGCCGAAGGTGCTTGAGTTTCATCTCTGGAGAGGACTTTCGGCCGCCGAACCTGCCGCTGAAAGTGTCCTGTCCAGCTTTCCTTTGCATGCTTTGCATAGGTGTTAGAGTGAGTTTAAGGGGATTCTTGGGGAGTTTAATAGAGTGGTTCATAAGCTAGTTTGGTCCCTCATGTAAGTCTATCTGTATAGGTACAGACCAGAGGAACCAGAGAGAGCAGCAGTGAGTCCTGCTCAGAGTTTTCAAAGCCTGCAGAGTCAGTCCAGTTAGCCAGAGGTGAGTGGAACTAAACTTATGACTCGTTTTAATTAAGACATTAACTGCTTTTAGCATCTTTCATGGATCATGTTTATGCAATAGGTTGATTGCATTAGAACTCACAAAGATGTTGCATTGCATAGCTATATTGTTGGTGTGGGTGAATGCTGAATGATCCAGTAGTCTCAGACAGGAAGTCCAGGAGCCTTTGACTATGCCCTGGCAGGTATAGTAAAGACCAGGAGCCTTTGACTACGCCCTGGCAGTTATAGTAAAGACCAGGAGCCTTTGACTACGCCCTGGCAATGGTAAGTACAGAGGTGTTATATACACATATATATATGACAGGAAGACCAGGTGCTCGATTCTACGCCCTGGCACAGAGTTATTGGGACTATGTGGTGACAGGTTTACCTTGATGTGGATTGTTTGTGATATGGTGCATTCCATGAGATCATATTTTACTGAGATGTTTTCCTGTTCTACTCACTGGGCTATAGAGCTCATCCCACTCCCTTAACCCCAGTTTTGTAGGTTCAGTGTCCAGTGTACAGGGACAATCCAACAAAGTACAGAAAGAGTAAAGAGACTTGTAATAACTTAGAGTGGACATGTAATTTTAAAGAGATGTAATAGTTGTGTTAAAGTTGTGCTTGACTTAGTTGTGTTGTGTTGTAAATCTTTTGTTATGTACGTGATCTGTATATGTATATATGTTTTACTACCAGGCTTAACAGGTATGAGTTAACCCATCTAGAGCAAGCTCTAGTCAGGGGTACAGAGTACAGAGTACAGAGTACAGAGTACAGAGATAGTGCATGCACAGGTTAAGCCTTGGTTCAGAAAAGAGTTTTTATTTTCACAGAAAATGTATGATCATGTATGAGATTTACAGGTACACAGAGAGTACAGCAGGCTTGCTACGGGTTCTGGCGGCCTTAAGCCGACCTGAATCCTAGCGCCGGTGACGGTCCATTTTGGGGTCGTTACAATTTCAATATCCAATATTACATTGTGCTTGAAAACATTCAAAAACACAAATACATAAAAATTAGAATATCACAGTTGCAAAATAATACACATTATTATAAAAAATAATGTAATAAAAAAAGAATAAAAATCAAACTTACATATTAAAATTGTAAAATGCATTATTTAATTCACATCGCCCTCAGCATCCCATAAACAAGATATACTCTCATTTGAACAACCAGCTACATAGTAATATAGAAAAAATTATTAACATTTATCGACTTTACATTAAAATAAAATAAAATAAAAATAAGAGTTTATTGTTGTAATTACCTTCAATTTCTGACCATAACCAATTTTGTGAGCACATCAATGCTTCCAAAGTATCTTCATGGAGTCTACTTCTATGAATACTAACAACTCTACCTCCAGTACTAAAAGCAAACTCAGATGCAACTGAAGACACAGGTATAGCCAAAAAATCTGTAGCAATCATTTGTAGTGTAGAATATTTTATCTCATTTGTCTTCCACCAATTAAGAATATCAAATTCTTGCATCCATGGCAAAACATGCTCTTCAAGATAATGATTTAATTCAGATTTCACATGAACACTAGTGGAAGAAGAATTAAGAAATGCAACTAGATTACTAAAGTCTTTCTTCAAAGAACCTTGATTTTCTGAAATTGAAATAGATGGAACTGAAGATGAACTTTGAGATTTTGGCTTGAAAGCTCGAGATTGGTTATCATTAAGTAAGTTGTAACAAGTAACCTTAACTTGTTCAATATCATTTGATGCATCATCACCATAAATCATTGAAAAACAGTACTCCACCACTTTTATCATATACCGTGGATCCAATATGACAGCAACAGCCAAAACAATGTGAACCACACTCCAATATTTTTCAAATTTTTCAAACATTCTAGCAGACATTGACCTTATAACATCATCATCAGAACTCATCCATTCCACTATTGAATTTCGCAATTGGCAAATGGAAATGAAAAAACAATTAGAAGTTGGATATTTTCTCATAGAAAATATTTCAGTGATGCTATGAAAAGTTTCTAATTTTTCTGTAACTCTTTTTGCCATTTCCCAATCATCATAAGTAGGCACATCCTTGTAACTTCTTCACCTAATTTTCAATCCAAGAAAGAAAATGATTAAAAAAGAGAGAGAATTCTCTCCCTAAAAGGCTAGATAGAGAAAATAATTTGAGTGAGGCTAAAGAAGATAGCCTTTTTTTTTTTTTTTCAAAGTCAATATATTGAAGAGGGATTTTAAGCCTACAAGGATATACCCAATATATAAAAGGTTTTGAAGTTTAAACAGAAAAAAAAAGCTACGTATAAAAAACCAAAGAAGGTCTAAGCCCACACGACTCAAGCCCAACCCAAACCAAACTAAGCCCTAGCTTTTTGGCTGCAAGATGGCTCTGATCGGTCACTGCTTGGAACCAGCCAAGGGGAAGAAATAACAAATCATCGAAGAAGGAAAACAACTATGGAGCACCAAATTTGCACCATCAAGCCACACCAAGATCCTGTATGAGTCACAAAAGCCAAAATCATTAAAGAACAAACTGCCACCTGAGTTGTGGAAGAGAACACAATGAAAATCACATCGGCAGTCTTCAAGCCACAGAGATCAAACGCTCTTTCAAGGAAGAGACAACAGAAGATCCCAGATGCTCTATGAACCAAGATTAAGAAACTCTTCTACAACCAAAATAGATTGGCTACTTATTGGAGCATAACATACGACAAGGGTGAGAAAACTTTCTTACTCCATTACATGCAAAGATCGCTAAAATAAAAGTGCCATTGAGAACTTGCATGCAACATAATAATATAAACTGACAAAATACCCATATATAAAAACTGAAATCCAACAGATTAAGAGAATTTCTCATTAAAACCATAGATCTACAAAGAAATAAAAAAAATATTTATTTATTCATATGATCCCGCTCAGAAATGGAAGAGAATAAATCCACTTTCTAGGCTGAGGAGCCATCCCAACATTTTAACCCTAAAAAAGAAAATTTGTAGCCGTCAAATCAAATAAAAGTCATTAATATAATATTATAAATGGGGTCTATTATAATTTCAGCCTATATAATTTTTTTATTGGTCAAAATATATATAATTGGATAGGTTTAAAATTTATCCTTTACGAAATATCTCTCAATAAGATTCCAATTTTGATATTCATTTTTCGTAGCTACTTGCTAACCATTTTTAACCAAAAGGTCCAAAACTATGATTTTTAATTTTAATTTTTTTATCAGAAAAAATAATGAGTTGGAAGAATTGCTAGGTGCCCTCTATTGATACTCTCTAGCCCTTTTTCAATTAATTGAAACATTAATTAACAATGGGATGGCAAATCATTTTCTTTCAATTAATTGAAACCCTAATTAACAATGGGATGTCAAATCATTTTCTTTATAACATAGGTTTTGGGTAGTGGGATTGGGGAGCTTTGAGATTTTATAACCATGTGCATCACAAAAAAATGGACTATTAGCGATGGATTTAGTGACAGAAATTACTTCCGTCGGAAAAAAAAGTTAGCGACGGAGCAGCGACGAATATTTTATTTTTATATTTTCATCCTCTCTTTTGATTCAGTCGCTGTCTTTCTCTCCTCTTCTCGGTGCCAGACCCTTCTCTTTATTGTTGTTGTCGCTGCTGCCGCTACTGCTGTTCCCGCTACCGTTGCACTCGTCGCTCGTTGCTGCTGGTGTTCCCGCTGCCGCTGCTGTTGTAGCGGCCACTGCCGCTCGCCGCCATTGTGTATGGTTAATGAAATGTTTATTATATTTTCTTTTTTTACTTAGGAAGTTTATTTGAGTGACATTGCTGAAATGTGAATGACAATTGTAAAAGTCAATCTGCTTTTTATTTGAATAAGTGGATTGAAATTTCTAAAAGTAGTAAAGGGAGTGTTTAAGGTTTTGGATCTTTTGATATTGCAAAATCAGGAACTCCAACTGCATCTTTCTCATGCACATCAGCTCATCTTGGAAGACTTTCTCAAACTATGTCTTCTTTAGAGGAGTTTGAACAAATATTAGAGCAAAACCGAATCAAAATGGAAGAAGACATTGAGCAAATGCAAAAGCAAATGCGAGTGCAGATAGAAAAACAAATAAAAGATCAGATGAAATAATTGAAGAATAAAAAAAGATTTTCACCGCATAACACAATTGCAGATTCTACTTTTTTATCAGATAATCCAACAAACTGATAGATTAGTTTTAAATTTTATGAATATTGTTAAGTATTAAAACAGAAAATTATTTTTTGTAATTGAATTTTAACAGATTAGCGATGGATTTATGAGAATATTTATTAAAATGTGTTAATATTTTGGACGGAAATTTTCTGTTGCAGATTAGCGATGGATTGTTCATCTGGAATTTTTGATGGATTTAGCGACGAACAACATTCATCACAAACATTTTCAACGGAACTATCCGTCGGAAAAGCCATCGCAAATTTATCTAACGGAGTTCAGATTCGTCGGAAATCTGTCGCTACTATTTTCGATAGAATTTTGATCTATCAGAAAAAATTAGCGACATGACTTTAAGCAACGAATTTGAGTCCGTCAGAAATCGTCACTGATAGTTTTACCTTTTAACGACAGAAAAATCTGTCGCTGATAGTCTGATATTTTGTAGCACCTTACCAGAGTTGTATCACATATTAATTTAATAATAAAATAATATGAATGGACAAAAAGGATATATAAAATTAAATTTATCAAAGTAAAATTTATTAATTTATATATTGATTATATATTTTTTTAATGTATATGAAAATAATTATATACCTATCCCCATCCGGCAAGAATATAAAATATGCTTTTCCAGCAATCCTAAAACCAGCTAATGGCGAAATCTAAACCTCATAACAAATTGCAGATGAAATACAATAATAATCAAATTTTAATTTCAAATTAATTGAGATCAGTTATATAGTTTTGCAATATTATTTTTTCAATTAAAGACTAATTTACACCAATAATTTTAGGAATTCAGAAGGTCTGCAATATGCTTGAGAAAATTTTTCTTTTTATTTTAGGAGATTTATTATTTATTTTTTATATATTGTCATTATTAATAAATTAATTGTTATATCTTTAAATATTTTTATTTTTTTTTTAATAAAATAGTATTTTTTTTCTTTTCTTTCTTAAATAAAAAAAAGTTAGAAAAAAGAAGAGGAGGAAGATGAAAAACGATAAAAATAGATAAAATTGAATGGAAGGACTGATTCGGAAAAAATAAAAAAATTTAATAATTTTTTTAAAATTAAATGGATGATTTAATAATATTTAAAAATTAAATGGTAAATTTTTTTTAATTTTTGTGGTGTGAAACCACTATTTTAATACTAATATTTCTCATAAAAGTATTAGCCATAAAGGCACTTTGATTGCCTTTTAAATCACATGCCCCTTTATTTCACAGACAGACAAAGAGATGAGGACTCAATGACTTATGGCTATGAGAATGGGTTTGGACAAGGGTAGCTTAGGATTAATCATCATGCTAAAGGACCACTAGATTTCACCTCTTCATGGGAAATTAGTAAAATTTCTCTCTTTATCTATCTGCATAGCTTCTTCTAAAATTGCCCTAAATCTCTTATACTTTTTGGTGGCAATCATTTTCCCAAATTTGGGATGAGGTTCTCTAATTGGGTTGCATTCAGAAAATATAAAAAAATATATATATTATTTAATTTTTATGCTATAAAAAATTATTAATTAATTTTTAATTTTAAAAATTATATTAAAATATTACTTATTAACTTTTTTATTTTACCCTTCACTAGCGTCAATGTCAATGTCACGTCACTCTAACATCTGTGTCTTTGGTGGTTAAAACGTCGGCAGATTAAGGGCAAAAAAGGAATTAAAAAAGCGCCAAACCCTTTATGAAACTTCCTCTTCCATCTCCAAACGTAGGACGCGCCCGCATTGATGGTCTCTTTTTCTTTTTTATATGTTTTTATCTAAATTAATTTAAAATATTTATTTTTTAATAAATTTATCGGTTTTTTAATTTTGCTTAATAATTAAGAATTTTTTTTTTAAATAACAAGAAAATTTCATTAATTCAAAGAGAATAAAGAAACAATATGAGGAGGAGGGATATCAATCCAAACTCCTTGACCTGACTCAGAATGAGCCGATGTTGCTAGAACATGAGCGACATCATTCGCAGATCTATGAACAAAAACACACTTTGCTTCCTCATAACTAGATAGAAGCAGTTTACAATCTTGAACCAAAATGCCAAAAGACGATAAATCATCTAACAAAACACAATTAACTGACATCACAAGTACCTGAGCATCCAATTCGAAAAGAACTCTGATTCCATCCACACTCTTTAATCCAGCTCAATGCTTCCCGGAATGCTATAGCTTCAGCACACTTTGCATCCATCTGGCTATAAAAAGAGCCTGCTCTAGCAGCCACAAAACTCCCATCATCCTTCCGGATTACACAACCGAAACCTACCGAACCTCGTTGCAAGCTTAAAGAGGCGTCAATGTTCGCCTTGATCCAACCGTGCGGCGGAGGAGACCAGATCGGGCGAGCCGGGTCGACAATGGTGCTTACTGAGGACACGACCCGGGCTGCTTTCCATTGCTGCAAAAAATTTAGAGCCATGAAGAACACACCATTCGCAGTCTGACCCTGACCCTTCCATACAACATTGTTCCTATTTTGCCACAAAGCCCATAAGATCATTAGCATAAGGGAATTAAGAACTTAATTTCTTTAAATTGCTGGATGATTTTTTTTTTACTTTTTTATTTCCTTCTTAACTTATTGCAGGGATTTTTTTTCCCTTTTTAACTTATTATATAAATTTCTTTTAATTTTTTAATTTAGTTCGTATATTAAAAGACTTAATTTCTGAAATTTTCAATTAAATTGGATAAAAAAATTAAAAATAAGTTAAAGTAAACTTTTTCGATAAATATCTCTTCTTTATTTAAAAGTATATTACGGAGATATTTTTAAGGTAGATTAAGTCATTTCGCTGCAAAAAATTAGGAAAAAAAAAAACTTTTCAGCATTAATATGATACTATTGCACAATAACTTAATTTAATAATTTGAATTTATATTAATTAAAGATTTAAAAATTAAAATTAAAATATTAACTATTCAATCCAAACATTTAATTGGTTATATTATTTTTTTAAAATTATTTTTTTATTAAAATAAAAATTTTAAAAAAATTTAATCGAATTAAATTCAACTAGTTTAACTCAGTAGGCCATCTCATTACACTCAATCTAAAACTTGAAGGGCGAAAATGAGAAAATCCTAAAAAAATAAGAATTTGAAATATCAGGTAAAGAATTTAAAAATATCTTTCAAAGAGAAAATTAATATATAAAATAGCTTCTTTAGAAATAGAATGCACAATTGAATTAACTTATTTTATAATTTAAGTTAAAATTTAATTGAATCTTTGAATTAATAATACTCTACTTATTGAAAAAATAAGATAAAATAATAAAACTTGAGTCATGTTGGATACTGTATTTATTTTATAAACTTTCAGGATTAAATAGATTTTTCTAAAATTTAATTTTCAGGATTAGGATAACAAAAAACCAACAGAAAATATAGAGAAGAGAAAGAATAAACTAGAAAAATGAAAGTGTTTTTTTTTTTATATATATAAAAATGGAGGTTATTTATAGTGAAAAAACTGATCGTTATAAGCGGTTATAAAAATTTTGAAATAATATAATAAAATCACAATGGCTAAATTTAATATTAGATTTAAATATCAAATTTGCAAAATAAAAAATCTCACAAATAAAATATGTAATGATCATAAAATTTTCAATGACCACAAAATCTTTTGAAATCTAAATTAATTTACAATAATCTCCCACATATTTCAAAAGATTTTTCATTGCTGGATTTAAAAATTTAGTGTATATATTTCAAATTTGGTGTCTTTTAGACTATGAACTAGATCTAGATTAATAAGACTTAACATACAGAGTAATCGGTGAAACTTTTGTTTCTATGAATAAAAACCTCTTTTTTGTATGCTAATATTTCATCAATCTCATAACACTTCATAGATTTTGTTGTCGATACTGTTTTCCGCTAATAGGCTATGCACGCGCATGGTAGTTCATAAGTGCTCTAGAGATTATGGCATAATCTCATAGAAGTGGCCCCACTTCACACTTATATAGGTGATATCATCAAGATTTTACTGCAATTTATACATCACCCACAAAGGAATATGAAAATCATTAAGAGTTTTCATCTCATCCTCTCATTAATGCGTTTAACACTTCTCACACCATAGAAAGAGACAACGACAAATTGTGATAACACAACTAACAAGTGACTTGTTATCAGCCATATGAACCTATTTTATGGGATCTCCAATCACAAAGGTTAGGTTTCTATTACTGTTAATTTCAAATTGGCTCAAGTTCTATTCCCCTTGATGTTTCATATATTAGTTTTCTCTCTAAAAGTTTAGTTAGAGGATCGGCTAAATTCACTTCTTATTTCACATAAATCAATGAAAATAGTTCAATCTTTCAGCGGCTGTTTAATAACATTATGTTTTAGACGAATATGTCTATTCTTACCATTGAAAGTTTTATTCTTTGCAATGACTATTGCCGTTTGACAATCGCAATGCATTGATACAGATGGTGTTGGTTTTATTCCTGACGGAATATTTGCTAAGAAGTTTCTTAGCCACTCAGCTTCAGTTTCAGCTAATTCCAGAGCAATAAACTCTGACTCCATAGTGGATTTAGCAATGATATTTTGTTTGATTGATTTTCATGTAATTGCACCACCTTCTAGAGTGAATACATAATCACTAGTGGATTTTATCTCATCTGAATCTAAAATCCAGTTAGCATCACTGTATCATTCTAATATAGCAGGAAATCCACTATATAAGATACCATAGTTCATGGTACCTCTGAAATATTTTATTAGTCTAACTAATGCAATTCAATGATTGTCATTGGGATTATATGTATACCTACTCAATCTACATATAGCATAAGTTATATTAAGTCATGAAAAATTCATTAAATGCAACATACTTCCAATGATCTGTATATATTCAGATTGAGCAACAGAGTCACCTCTATTTTTCTTTAATTGAGAGCTAAGATCATAAGGATACTCACTGGTTTGATATCGAAATGTCCAAACTTTCTTAGAAGCTTCTCAATATAATGCTCTTGTAATAGTATTAGATTATCATTCTTTCTTATGATTTTAACTCCCAAAATCACATTTGACTCTCCCACATCTTTCATATCAAATTTAGAGGCAAAAAAAGTTTTTTTATTTACAAATTATATCGTAACTCGTACATAAAATAAGCATATCATCCACATATAAACAAATAATCATAGATTCATCATTTATATATTTTGTATATACACACTTATTAACTTCAACAGATATAAAACCATCATTCAACAAAATTTGGTCAAATTTCTCATGATACTGTTTAAATGCTTGTTTCAAAGTATATAAAGATTTAAGAATTTTATAAACTTTATTTGATTCTTCCCTCAAGTTGTACCACAAACTTTTTCTTTCAAATCTCTAAAAAATAAAAATCGAATCGGTAAATAAAGTTTTATATAATAAGTTAAAATAATTAAATTTGAATATTTTTTAAGGATTAATAGATATGATTTTAGCAAAATATCCCACACTTTTAAATATTTTAACTCAAACTTATAATTTTTTCATAATTCATATGAGTTTTTCAATTAAAAAATATATTTTATTTTCTTCTATTACAATACTCTTAATGTTATTATAAATAAAAATAAAAATAAATAAATATAAGTCTATCCTTCAAAATAATAGTATCAGAAAAGCAGTTATAGGACTTAACGAGTAATCAAGCATGTATAACAAATAACAAAAAAAAGTAAATCAGAAATAAAAAATAGGTAATTTCAATTGGCGGAAAAAAATAGTAAATAACCTTGAGAAATAGCCATTTTCAATTTTCGAATTGAATCCACAGATTTAATATTTGATCGATATCTATTTTCTTTGGTTGACCAAAAGAAGATAAAAAAAATAAAAAAATTAAATAAAAAAAAGATTAACATTGAATGGGCCAAAGAATGAAATATTTAAAAAAAAAAAAAAACATGCATTGCATTAATGCACATTAAACTGTTACAATCAATAATTAATTTTTTCAATTAATAAATTGCTAACTTATGATATATTCAATTAACAAAATGAGTAAATTAGCACTTTTACTTTCCAAAATAAATATGAGTTGAACAACTTAATTTCTTTTTTTTTTTATATCAATAATAATATAAGAGTATGCATTTGTCAATAAGAATATGGATAAAAGCCACTTATTGAAAGTTTTAAGTTAAATATTGATGCTGTATTATTCTTATATCAAGGCTATGGAAGTGGATAGTGTTTTAAGGAAATGAAATGGTGAGTTACTGGCTCAAAGATGATGGTTGGTCCTCGGTTATTGTGGAGTCAGACGCTCAACTTTTGATTCGAGCTATAGCTGATTCAAATTATCAGGATTTGTATCATTTAGTAGTCTTATTTTTTTTTTGTAAGTCTCTTATCTCATAAATGATTTTTATTTCTATTAATTTTGTTCGTAGGTCTGTTAATGGTGTATCTCATGAGCTTGCTCGAGCTAGCCACGGTATTCTGGACCTGGTTGAGATCTTTTCCTCACCTCTGATTGTATTTCTGAGTTGATCATTTTTGAATTTTAATGAAATTTACATTTTATTCAAAAAAAAGATTTTTTTAAAAATAAATGAAACCAAGAAATAAAGACAAAAAAATAAAATTCAAGTAAATAATAAAGTTATTAAATTTTTCAGCAATAGCAATATTTCCGATTTGTATACTTAAAACTATTTTTTTATCTATCAAAATTCAGACAAAATCATTATTTATTATCCAATGTTGTTTACACTAGTATATGCAAATATGCACCATCACAATTAGAAAGATTTTGAATTTCAATTTTATAGCTAGTCCCAATAATTAAAATAAAAGTAAAAAATCACATAAATCATCATTTATCTTCTCAATTTCAACATTGCACTGTATTTGACAACCACTTTAATAGTAGAACCTTATTTGTCATATTCAAACAACATTTACCCAGTTTGTAAACTATTATTTCAAAATATTTCCACTTTAAATCATGATGAAGTGAAATTATACACTGACATGTTCATGTCAATATATAGCTCCAATTTAGATCATAAAAACTAATTAATTAATTTCTCTTTTAATTTATAACTTAAGAAAAACTTAGTGAGTTTTGATGACCACTACAAAATAATTTTAAAAAAAATGAACTCAAACATCACTCCACTCAAGTTTCACGTAACCATATGAATAACCACTTAAAAAATAATTGAAGTTATAGAAGTAAAGGATAAATAAAGCCATAAAGTCATAGAAATAAAATATTAAAAAAATTTTAAAAAGCAAAGAACTTAACTTAATAGAAATTTTAAAAAGTAATATTCATTCACACATTGACCTTAATAATTATGACTGTTTCAATCTTTCAATATTTGATGTTTGAATTATTGTCTCACATTTTCGGCTTGTAAATTTCTTTCGCTTCAATCTCTCTATTCTTAGCTATTGTAATAAATCTTTAAGAGTGTTGGAAAAATAGGATAAATTAATAAAATTTGAGTCATGTTTGACACTATCCTTAATAATTTATTTTGTAATCCCGTAGGATTAAATAAGTTTTTTTAGAATTTAATTTTCAATATCAGGACAACAAGTATTTATTTATAATTTATAAATCAGTAAAAAATATAGAAAAAAAGAGAAAAAAATAAAAAAATAAGAATATTTTTCTTTGTAAAGATCGAGACTATTTATAATTAAAAAAATAACCGTTGTAAACGGTTACAAAAATTATGAGATAATATAATAAAATCACAATAATTAAATTTAATATTAAATTTAAATATCAAATCTACTATAATAAAAAAATATCACAAATAAAATCTTTAATGATCATAAAATTTTGAACGAACACAAAATCTTTTGGAGTTTAAATTAATTTTACAACTCTACTAGTACTATCCATAACAATTATATTATTATTAACCAATTATATTAACACATCATTCTCATTATCTTTTTAATAGACTTTTTCGTTGTTAATAATAAATCAAAATAAAATTGCGTCCACGCACTCTACCTTTTCTTTTTCCACACACTTTACCTTTAAGATAATATTCAATAATTCAAAAGAAAAGATTACATCTTTGAGATAATAATTAATTGAGAGATATTTTCTTAATTATTAAACAAGCTATTCACCCTAATTAGAGTGATCCATATCTAAACACTTGTTGACAGTGAAAGCAAAGAGAGGGACGAGTCGGGTTTTACTTCGTGAGAGTTTCGTTGCCTTTGCGCCTCTGATTTGTCTGTAGAGCTCGCAATACTAATTTTTTATGACTGTTTTGATCTTTGAGATTATCGTTTTCTTAGTGTCAATGTGTAATCTAGGCAGTCTATTCTTCATCTTCGATAGAGTTGGAAAGGCATTTTGACTGACAGTGTTCAGTGAAAATGTCGAATTGGCGGTGCTACCAATTTGCTCAGGTGAGCTAGTCATGCTTTTTGAGTTGGACTTATATCCCATTGGATTTTTGGACAGGGTTATATGTTTCAATTGTGTTTTGTCTAATGCTATTATTCAATTGCATGGTAAAACCCCCAAAAAAAAAAAAAAAATCCATGTTTCATCCATTAATGTTAAAGAAGAAAATGATTAATAAAACAATAAAATAAATAAAAATTTCTCAATTTTAATCGCACAACCGTGGCTATTCCTTTACAGGCCCAAGGGCAAATGGACACTGATGATGATGCCACGTTTCACTTGAACACGTGGCAGGCGGTGGAAAGAGTATATTTCGTGTGAGCAGCTGCAATCGAAGTCCACGCATAGACAAGTGGCCGACCTTTGTGCTCAATGCCTACGTAGAGACGCAAAGAAGATCCCGAGTCGCGTAAGCGCCAAACTCACCCATCCCTGTCTGATCATCTAAGGGTTTTTTAAATTCTTCAGCCACCACAATCAATCTCAGCCGTTAAATTCCCAAGGTATTATTGCCTCATTTGTTTATGCTCCTTCTCCATTACTCTAGGCGTTGCTTTGTTGTTGATTTCTAAGTTGCAGGTCGTTTAAACCTCTCTCTCTCTCTCTCTTCCATTTTTGATCTCCAAGTCTTCTTCTTCTTCTCCATCTTCATCACCATCAGCAAGAATTCAATCACTTGTTATTGGGCTAAAGAATTAATCACATTCTTCATTCTTGCTTATTTATCTGCTCTGAAAATGGTAATAATTAATTAACATGTTGTGAGCAAGTGGGGTTTGTTTCTTTCTTTTTTTTTTTCCTGAATTCTTGGTTTTCTCTTAATAGGATACATTGCTGGTTCCGCCATGGTTAGAATCATTACTAAGCGCAGCTTTCTTCTCCATCTGCCGCACACATGGAGGGGCAACCAGAAGCGAATGCAATATGTATTGCTTAGATTGTAGAGGCGATCCATTGTGCTTCTATTGCCGTCCTTCAAGACACAAAGATCATCAAGTAATTCAGGTAAGCTTTTAATCATTATTCACATTTCCCATTTCTTTGACATTGGCATTCAGGTAATTGCATATATAAGTTTGTGTTTTAAGAGTAATGACTTCCTCTTCTTTCTTTGTTCCTTTGTTTTTGGGTTTTTGATGTTGGTATAGATAAGGAGATCTTCATATCATGATGTAGTGAGAGTTGCAGAGATTCAAAAAGTATTGGACATAAGTGGAGTTCAAACCTATGTGATAAATAGTGCCAGAGTATTGTTTCTCAATGAGAGGCCACAGCCAAAATCTGGGAAAGGAGTTGCTCACATTTGTGAAATTTGTGGAAGAAGCCTTTTAGACCCATGTCGTTTTTGTTCATTGGGATGCAAGGTAATTAATTAGTACTATTGCATTAATCACTAAATTACCCTTATTCACTCGCATTAATGTGTAAATATCTTCTTCATCATCATTCATCACAAGGGCTCATATCATATCATCAAATGGTCAACATTTGCTCATCTTGGCTACTGCAATGACCTACATTTCACATACTATATACATCACCATCATAACAACCTCCATTAATTAGACATCATCATATGCACATTTCAATGATGTTTTGTTTTAGGTCATTTTTGAGAGTTACACTAATTTTTTTTCTTATTATATGTTTAAATAGCTTGTAGGAGTAAGGAGAAGTAGAGATTCAAGCTTTACCTTAGAGACTAAGAATGGGGAATTAATGGAAAGAAGAAGAGAAAGGATATCATCAAGAGATGATATTGAAGAAATGCATGAAGGGTCACAACAAGACATTTACCCGTCTACGCCTCCTCCATCTCCACCTCCTACTCCTACTTTTAATGCAAGGAGAATTTCTAGAGCAAGAAGAAGAAAAGGCATTCCTCATAGGGCTCCTTTTAGGTCATAAATTAATCAATTAAAATACACCTATTAGTATATTCTCTCCCCCACCATCATTTGTTGCACTAATTACTCCTTTAATTCATTCTCATGGGTTAATTGACCTTAACTAAATAAAGTTTAGGATCCCCTTTTGGCCGGGGTGCCCACAAAGCCAAAAGAAGCTAGCAATTAAGTAAAAAAATATATATATATATTGATAGTTATTTAGTGATAACTGCCAGAATTCCTGAAGAAGAATACAAGCCCAAATTCATCAAATCATTCTCGAGCAGATCGGTCTAATATCACAAGCCCTAACCTGACAATATGAAGTAGGCCGAATCAGTTATATGTGCGGGTTCAAGAGAAAATAGTCTAATCCAGTGATATGACGCGGGGTAGAATAACAGGTTCAATCACTTAGTTGTTCTACCAATATGTTAGCAGTCTTACTAACATGCGTGCCGGGAGAAATTAAATGGTCGTCTGACTGAGAGGGGTACGCTGGCGAGTCCGTACATATGGATCTAAATGACAGAAATAGGTGCTACTGTAATAAGATGGCGATTATGCATCACTAGAGAATAAAAGGGAAAGGGGAGAGACATGATTTTCTGTGATTAAACTTATATTCACAATATAAATCTTATTTTTTGAATCTCATAATATAATGGAGATAGAAATCGAATATTGATCAGCTGATATGCAAAATATAATATAATGGAGATAGATATGTAAAATATAATATAATGGAGATAGAGATAGATATGCAAAATATAATATAATTGAGATAGAAATCGAATCTTAATCAGCTGATATGCAAAATAAAATCTCTTGTGAAGTAGCAATAAGGCAATAATGCATGCACATTGTTATTGATTGTTGATTGATATAGTTGCAAGGTGTAGATTGTAATAAATAAATTAGAAGAAAGTCATTGGGAAGTCCATTTATTATAGTTTTGAAGGGCCCACCAACCCACATGGGCAATTTACATAAAGAAACAACACCTTTTGATTTCTATATTAACACATTTGATGTATGTATCAAAGGCAAAATCAAGTTTGTACGCCAAAATTGAAAGAGTTAGTGGGATTGAACACTTGGTTTGTTTCATCTTTTTCTGTCAATTTTCTCTTTTGTTGTGTAAAAAAATTTTCCCATGAAAATGACAAAATAGAATATGGATCTCAGTGGTGGCACTTCTTGCCATTTAGCCAAAGGAGACAAAATATTAGGTGGAATGGATGTGGATTGATAGCTACTTTGATATTAGGTTTATTTTCAATCTCATTGGCCTGCATCTTCCATGTGTCACCCACCTTATTTTTTGTTTAATACTTGCCAATATTATGTACTCCATCATCATGCATGTGTTAGTTCACAATTGGTGGAGGTCCTTTTTTTCCAAAAAAAAAAAACCATCTTTTTATTTTTCTTATTTGATTTTAAATTTAAAACATAATGTTTTGATGATGAAATTTTTATCATCACAATGTCTAATTGCTTTTGAATTTAAATTGAAATGTTAAAAAAAAAATACTTTAAAAAAAAAATTATTTTAACATGCAAATTTGTTACGGTTTCAGACTTTGTAAATCGGTATTACGCTATTAAAAATTCTTTTTTTTTAACAAAAAAAAAACTTTAAATAAAATTTATCACAACAATTAATCATATAATTTCTTTATTATTATTATTATATATTCCTTAATTTCGTTTAAAAATTGTCTGATTTGAGTTACTGTTGAATTGTAATAATATAATAAGAATTCAAGGTTGAAGCAATTTGAAACGCTGCGGTTTCCTTTCGACAAGCAACAAGCTATAGCGAAGCAACAGCTGGATGATTGGCCTAAAGGTCGAAGCATTATCATTCTCATAACCAGATCTTCATGATCTTCTTGTTCAAGCAACTGGGCTAAATTTTGAGTCCTTCCTGTTTTGCTGCGGATATGGACTCTTGTTTTTCAATGAAAGCAACAATGAATGCTCTACAAATTGGACAATTGGCGTGAGCCAAGAACCAATCATCAATGCCGGGGACTTGAAACTCATATCAACAATTAGGCAATGGAAGTATCTCGTCAGCTTCCTCTGACTCACCTAACCAATTAACGCATTCGCTTTGATCAATCTTAGCCAACTTGGTGTTGTTTTGAGTATAGAAGAACTGGGATTGCGATATCTTCAACCCCATTTTCCATTTCACCTTCTTATACTGGTGTAGTAGGGATAGAACGAGCCATATGCGATTTTTGAGATGTGCCAACTACGCCTGCTAGAGAGAAGAGAAAAGGAGATGAGGAGGAGACTGGAGGTTGGGTTAACTGGTGGTCCTAGAGTATCCACGAATGGTTGATCTTATGCTTTAATGCAGAGAAGAAGAAGAAGCAGGCGTTTGTGAAAATTACTGAGAGAAAAATGGGTATGCATTCTGTGTTGCTTTATTTATTTATTCGGTTTATTTTGCCATATCAATTAAGTATAAGTATGCTAAGAATCATTAAACCGCCCAATCACGCTACGCAAGTTAATTAATTTTCTCGACATTAAATTTAAAATATTTATTTTAAAAACAGATTCTTGGAAAACGAGATATTGACTCTGAAATATATGAGAAAAGTAGTCAAGTGGATGAGATGAGATATGTGGGTAATGTTCACAACTTGACAGATAATGCAACTTTTATAAGTTTTAATTATTTATAATTTTACGACTCAAAAAAAATATTTATAATTTTATGAACTAATTTAGTTTTGATATGTGACAACTGGTTATAATAAATTACCCCCAAGTCTATAGTTCAAAATAAATTATAGATAATATTAATTGCACAAAATAAGTTCAGAATTGAATATTATAAAAATAATATTTTCAAAGATAATTTAACATTATTAAGGTAAAGTTGTGAATGAAGTAAGTTTAATTTATTAGTTTACATTTAAATATAATATGCAAAATTGTTATCTATGAGCTTAAAAAGAATGATGTAAAGTCTGATAGAAATTAACAATTGTTAAGCCCAAACCCAAGCCCAATACCCACAATGAAAACAATCCTCATGTAAGGGCTTAGCTAAGGTAGAGGCCAGCATTCGGTCGGTTCGGTTTAAAATCTAATCAAATTAAAATAACTAAAAATCGAATTAAATAACTTTATAAAAATCAAACCGAACTGAATAAGAGGAATAATCAAATTGAATCAAACCGATTTGATTCGATTCGATTTGATCGGTTTAATTGATTAAACCAATTTTTAACCTTTTCATTAATTTTTTTTTGCCATTGATTTTTAGTGTTCTAGCTTCTGGTTTTCATCAATTTTATTATGCTCTTCAAAGAATTTGAAAAAATAGTTGCACCAAAAAATCAACTCAATTATTAAAAGAGTTTCAATAAACTCAATATCAGAGGAATAAACATTTCGTCTTAGAACAAAGTATATTATGAAAACTTAAAAAACATGAAAGACAGGCTATTTGCAACTAGCTCAACCTTATAATTGCCTAATTTTCATGTTCTATGTTTAGCATTTACCCCGAAGATCCAGAGCAGCAAAAGCAGTAGAAATAGCACGTTGCACCAAGGGATCTAAGTTTTCTACTTGGAAACATTATTTAAAAAAGAAGAAGAAAATAGCGCAAGCAACTGAGGGCTGGAGGTGTGAGAGAGATGTACGATACAATAGCACGCGGCAGTGTACGACACAACAGCACACGACAGCGGCGACGGGTGACGCGGCATCGACGATTGCGGCGACGGGTCACACAACCGCAACGTACAAGCTGAGTTACCCTACGATAGTCAATCAGTCGATGTTGCCGGGAGAAAAGTGGAGGTTGGACGGTGAAAGCGCCGCTGGAAGTGGTGGATGGAGGCACATGCACCGTGAGTGTGAGGTGAGGGCAGGCGGCATGGAATATCGAATGGAGAGCGACAGAGAGTGAATGCGGATTGTGGCAAACGAGATGATTTTTAAATTTAGGGCAAATAAATGAACTATTAAAAACGACGTAATATTGGTGATTTCAGTTCGGTTCGATTTAATAAAAAATTTTGAATCTAAAACCGAACTGAACTAAAATCATCAATTTTTCAAAAATTTCAACCTGAATCGAGCCGAATAAAAAATAAAATCGAACTAAATTTTTAAAATTAATCGGTTCGATCAGTTATTTCAGTTTAAATCAAATACTGCTCACCCGGTGTTTAATAAAATTAGATTTTCTTATTTAACTCAGTTAAATATATATTTTTAAATAAAATTTTATTTATTTAATTCTTTTAATTCTAATTAAAACATACGCTTGGAATTTTACAATTTAAAAATAATTTTAATATTAATAATTTTTCTTTTTATTAAAGTGGGCAAGGAAATTGATCCAGCATGATAACGGGGCTAGAAAAATTACCTGATAGTTCTGTAAAATTATTATTAACTAATCCAATGCCATTATATGGAATTTGATATGTATCGTTTTTGCTCAGTTTTTGGATTGATTTATATAAATATTTCCAAGTGCATGGAGCATGTGATTTCTCTTCAAATGTTTGATTAGATACGCCATTAATTAACAAATAAAATAATTAGTGTCATGATCTGTCATTAACCTCATAATCAACAAAGAACAGTCTTAGCCAATAATTCAAGAAAAAGTCTTAGGAAGCCTGTGTTGAGAAAATGACAATACCAAGGTGAAATTGCTATCATCCGCACATTTTTAATCTTCAATAGATACCACAGATTCCATACTTCATACTACCCCATCTGAATCTTTTACTGAAAACTCCTTCACCATGGTGTCCAAATTCCTTAGCTTCCATCTCCATCCGCAACTCCACCCTTCTCTCATCTCTGCAATACCCAAAATCATAAAGCTCCCAAACCAATATTCTTCATCCCCAATTACATTTACTACCAAATTAAATTTCCCATATGGGCAAAATCAGTTTCTCCACAAGAGAATGGCATTAAATCAACCCAGGATTAATCAGCAACTAGATGAATTTGAACCTGATCCAACCCTTACAAACAATGATCTCAAGCCAGTTTCACCAAGTCAAAGGACCTTTTCTTGGTTGGAAATGGCCAGCCTATGGATTGGGCTTGTTGTGGGGGTGCCATCTTATTACTTGGCTGGGAGTCTTGTTGATCTTGGCATGGCTTGGTGGCAAGGGATAGCCACAGTTGTAGCTGCCAATATAATTTTATTAGTTCCTTTAGTCCTTACAGGTGAACCTGGAACACGTTATGGGATTTCTTTCCCAGTCTTGGCTAGATCTTCATTTGGAATTCGTGGTGCCCATATTCCTACTCTACTTAGAGCATTGGTTGGATGTGGCTGGTATGGAATTGAAACATGGATTGGTGGTGAGGCAATCTTCATTCTTTTACCTAAATTTATTAAAGAATCTTCTTGGTCTCAATTCTTGCCCTGGCTTGGCACTTCCCCATTAGAATTTGCTTGTTTTATTGTCTTTTGGGTAGCTCAATTGACTGTAGTTTGGAAGGGAATTGAAGGGATTAGACAGTTAGAGAAATACTCAGCGCCTATTTTAATCACGCTCACTGCTTGTTTACTTGCTTGGGCTTATGTTAATGCTGGTGGTTTTGGTCATATGCTGGCTTTATCCTCTAAGCTATCTTCTTCTGAATTTTGGGCTCTGTTCTTCCCTTCCCTAACTGCAAATATTAGTTTCTGGGCTACTGTTGCTCTAAATATACCAGATTTTACAAGATATACCAAGAGCCAAACTGATCAAATTATTGGTCAGGCTGGTCTGCCAATTTTTATGGGTGCATTTACATTTGTTGGGTTAGCTGTAACTTCATCTACAACTGTGATTTTTGGACGTGTGATCTCTAGTCCAATTCATCTTCTTGAACAAATTGGAGGGTTCACTACAATGATTCTAGCCATTGTTGGAATTAGCCTAGCCACAATTACCACAAATATAGCTGCAAACGTTGTGGCACCAGCCAATGCTCTTGTCAATCTTAGCCCATCAAAGTTCACATTTAGGAGAGGAGCTCTTTTAACTGCATTGCTTGGTATTGCTTTCCAGCCATGGAGATTACTCAAATCAAGTGAAAGCTTTGTTTATACATGGTTAGTTGGCTACTCTGCCTTGCTAGGCCCAATTGGGGGAATTTTACTAGCAGATTATTATCTTATTCAGAAGAGAAGTTTAAGCGTTGAGGACTTGTACACATTGAGCCCACATGGGGCATATTTTTACTCAGGGGGTTACAATTTGGCAGCATTGGCTGCTCTTATTATTGGGATTTTGCCAGTGATTCCAGGTTTATTACAGAAGGTTGAAATTCTATCTACAATTCCAGGAGCCTTTCTGGTCATCTACAATAATGCTTGGTTTTTTAGCTTCTTTCTTGCAGGTTTTCTTTATTGGATTCTGTCAATTCTTACACGAAAACACAACGAGTCACTCCCTATAGATCCTCTCTTGCCTAGTGCAAACTAATGATTATTTCTTGTCTTCTTGTTCTTTTGCTTTCCCTTTCACTATATTATTTTTTAAGCACAGGAAATTTGTCAAACTGCTTGTAAAGAAAATTTATGGTAATTCTGTTGTAAATTCCCATTCATGTACATTTTGGGCTTCAATACATTAATTTGAAGGGTTTGATTTTTCATTGTGCCTTGCGTGCAATATAATCGTTAGCAGTAAATTTGCTGTTTTAATTTTTTTTCCCCTCCTTTTGTTATATGCAATTTCCGTTACATTCTCATAATTTTTGTGATTTTAATTCAGACTACCGATCCAATTTATTAGAATTCGTAGGGAAAGAAAAATTTGGAAAATCCAAGTGGGATGTGCATTAATATAGGCAAATAATTTAGAAGATAAGGTGAGTGAGGGTGACCTTCGGTCGGTTCGGTTTAAAATCGAATCGAATCGAATAAATCGAAAATTAAAATTTTGATATTTATAAAAATTAAATTGAATCGATTTTGATTCAAAATCGAATCGAATTGAATCAGTCTGATTCAGTTCGATTTGATTGGTTTAAATTTTTAATAAATTTTTTTATTTTTTACACTTTATTTTTAATATTTTAAAATTTAATTAAAATATTTTATTTTAATATAATTTAATCTCTCTATATTATTTTTAATAATATATTATTATCATTAATTGGTTCAATTTGATTTTTTTAATTTTTTTTAATTAAAATTAAATCAAATCAAAATAATCGAAATTTTTAAAATTAAAAATCAAATTAAATTAAAATATTTAAAAAATTAAATTAAAATTTTAAATTAATTCAATACGGTTGATTTTTTTAATTTGAATAAAATACTCTAACCTCTAGATCTTATGTGTTCCCTCGTGTGGCTGCCAGGCTCTTTCATGTTTAGTGTGCCTAATGCCAATGAACAAATTTCGCACGTGAATGGAAGTTGGAATACATAATTTAAATTATATACTCGAAAACGAAAAAATAAATTTTCTTTTTTTTTTTCCGTATTAATGATTTATTTTGCATTTAAGTAAATATATATCTCACAAAACATTAAATGTTTTTATAATTACAAATATGTATATAAAATATTATATATATATATATATATATATATATATATTTTTTTTTTAAATAAAAATTAAAAAATTGGGTGTACAATCTAAAATTTCTCAAATTTACTCAAATGCACTTATCACCAGAATAAGTCTGTGAATACTATAAAAAAATTTAATTAGATAGTTGTATGCTTTCTAAAATAATAACAGTTAATATATTCTACTATAAGTTAATATTTTTATATTAAGTTTATAAATTTTGTAAAATATATTTCATGAATATTTTCAACATATACTGCATGTTGATTATACTTGCTGTACTTATAATTTCTTTCACATATTTCATGCTAATTAAAAGTTAGTTTAAATTTAATTTCTTAATTTTAAATAAAATTACACATTGAAATAATTAAATTTTATCCGTAAAAGTATTGAATATTATATGTAGGTTTCAAAATTTAGATAAAATTAGACATTCAAATTTTAAGTTGGCATAATAAATCCAAAAGTGAAATATTTTTATTAAAACTCAAACAGACTTTTTTATTTGTTTAATTAGCCTTTACTTTGTACATGATGTTAAAAGTAATAGATTAAAAACATCACATAATTCCAACATAAAAATAACATACAAATCGTGCATAAACGCATTGTTTTTAAACTAAACTTCAGGTTGTGGACAGGATTTATGTACATTAAGTAGGTGCTTGCTAATTAATAAAATTTGGTCTGCGCTTTTTTTGTTATTTTAGTTGTTTACATATCATTTGTTTTGAACAATTTAAATTCCTTATGGACTATCGTCACAATCTTATTTAGATATCATTTGTTTTGAACAATTTAAGTTCCTTATGGACTACAATCATAATCTTTCTGAAACTACTTTATTAGTCGGTGATTTAACTTTATGTTGAATTCTTGAAAGAAGAGAGGCAATACTGTTAACTGCAATGTTGCTGATTCTTTTCATTTTTCGTTAATTTTTTTGATCTTACTGATTTGGACTTTAGAGATTCCATTTTCACCTGGAATAACCGTTGTGATGTCTTTTTTAACATCCAAGAGAGGCTAGATCGCTCTTTAGCATCAATTAATTAAATTCATATCTATCCTAATGCAACTGTTGAACATGTAGAGGATAAGGGATTTTATCATTGTTCCTTGTTGGTTAATATCTCTCCATCTATGCCAAAAGCAAAGAGATTATTATCTTTTGATGCACATTGGATATCTAAGCCAGAGACTTTTTGAATCATTGAGCAAGTCTGGTCTTCATCTTTTAGAGGCTCTGCTATGTTTAATGTACATTCAAAACTGAAAACTTGTAGACGGGCCTTAAGTGCTTGGAGTAAGAAGAACCCATCTAATTCTAAGGCAGGAATTGAATCTCTCTAATAGAACCTTGATAGCTTGAAAGCTAACATGCATATATGTGATTCAGCTCACATCAAAGCCATTGAAAAAGAGCTGATTATTGAAATAAAAAGTGAAGAGAAATATTGGGAATAGAAAGCAAGGATCAACTGGCTAAAATCAGAGAACAAAAATACATCCTTCTTTTATACAAGGGAGATCCAGAGACATAAAAAGAACTTTATAGCGGGGATTGAAGATGAACAGGGGGTTTAGAAATCGAAGCTAGAGGACATTCGAAGGATCGCTATCCGTTATTTCCAGAACATTTACACCTCCTGTAATCTAAGAGATTTTCATTTTATTACTGCATGATTTACTCTACGGCTCTCGAAGGAGATGAATGCTTCCTTAATTGCCCCTTTGGCATTTGAAGAAGTTACAAAGGCAGTTTTCTCCATTAACCCATCAAAAGCTCCAGGGAAAGATGATTTATCTGCCTTATTCTTTTAGAAATACTGGAATCTCATTGGTAGGGATATTTTTCAAGGGGTTATGGAGTTTTTTAATAGTGGTCGAATGTTGAAAAATGCCAACCACATGGTTATTTCTCTTATTGCCAAGGTCAAGTCAATTAAAACCATGAAAGATCTTCGTCAATCAATTTTTGCAATGTTTTCTACAAGATTATTGCTAAATTGCTTACTTTGAGGCTATAATCTTTGATGGACTCTATTGTGGATTTGGAACAGAATGCCTTCATTAATGGCCGCTTGATTTCAGACAATGTTCTTATCTGCCATGAGATCATGCATAGTCTTAAATTGAAAAAGCATGGCAGGTCTGTGGAATGGCAATCAAGCTAGATGTGAGTAAAGCATATGAATGTGTGGAGTGTTTTTTTTTTACAACATATGCCCTTTTGCTTTGGCTTTTATGAGAAGTGGATATCTTGGATTATGTAATGTGTCTCTTCAGTAACCTTCTCTCTTCAAGTTAATGATCACTGCTTTGGATATCTAACTCTGACAAGAGATATTCGACAGGGAGACCCCCTATCCCCTTACCTCTTTCTTTTAGTAGCAGAAGGTTTTTCTCATACTTTAAATAATTCGGCCATTAGAGGGTTATCTACTTCTCGACATGGCCCATCTATATCACATTTGTTATTCGCAGATAACTCTATATTATTCACATAAGCAACTATGGAGCAAACAAATATAATCCAATCCATTCTGCATAACTATCTAAGAGCAAGTGGGCAATCAATTAACTTGGCTAAATTAGTTATCATCTTCAGTCTCAATACTTCTCCAATCTTGAAGCAACAAATTTGTTCTTCTCTGAATATTCATAACATGGAGGGCCACAATCATTTTCTAGGTTTTCCTACTCACTTTCACATATCTAAAACTCAAACATTTAATTACCTCAAAGAATGCATTGAGAAGACATATGCAGGGTGGAAGGAAAAGCTCCTATCCAAAGGTGGGAAAGAGGTGTTGATTAAAGTAGTATCTTTAGCTATTCCTATTTATACCATGTCCTATTTTCGGCTTCCTACTACCTTATGCGATCAAATTAATAGTATTGTAAGAAATTTTTAGTGGGGTCAACAGCAAAATAAAAAGAAAATCCATTGGGTTGCCTAGTCCAAACTCTGAGTCAAAGGGTGAAGGCGGGTTGAGTTTCAGAGATATGGAAAGCTTCAATAGGCCTTTAATTGCTAAACAAGGTTGGAGAATTCTCTCTAATCCTAACTCTCTTTTGGCTAGAGTCTTAAAAGGTAAATATTATCCACATCCATCCTTCCTTCAAGCAACCTAAGGAAACAGAGCATTATGGGGATGGAGGAGTGTTCTATGGGGAAGAGAAATTCTCAATCAAGGCGTTCGCTGGCATGTTGGTAATGAAGAGAACATTTTCTGTAAAGAAGACGTATAGGTTTCACTCATTTTCCTGGGCAAGCCACATCTTAAAGAGGGACATGATATAGATATGACTCGGGTGGCTCAGCTTATCAATCCATCTTCCAAGCTTTGGGATGCTACTATTTTGTCCCAGAACTTTGAGCCAGCGGATGTTGAGAAAATTAGAGCTATTCCTCTCAATATTTTTGCTAGGGAAGATCAGTTGGTATGGCACTTTGAAAAAAGCGACATTTATTCGATCAGGTCTAATTATTGGAAAGCTAAAGATTTGAGTAAACGGGCAACTGTGGAGTCTAATGGTAATCTGAGTCCGAGTTTCCAGCTCATAATTCTCGCTTCTAGAAGACTCTTTGGAAGACTAATGTTCCAAGTAAACTTCAGATTTTTCTATGCCTTTTTTGCTTGGAGCGGCTACCATGTAAAGACCTCCATCATCGGATCCAACATATAGACCCGGCCAATTCTTTTTACAGAGGGTAGGAATATGTTGATCACACTTTTTTCTCATGCCCTCATACTATCTCAATTTAGTTTAATTCTCCATTGCAACTTCGTTCTTCTCACCTGTCTAGCTCAATAATAATGGATAAATGGTCAGAGGTTTGCGATACTCTTTCCTAAGAATCAGATTCAGATAGTCTAATACAAATTTTTACCTTCCTTCTTTAGCAAATATGGAAAGATAGGACTACTTTCACCTTCAATCAGATATCTAAATCAGCTGAAGAGTCTGTTAGTTTGACAATCAAAAGTCGAGATGATTTTAGAGAAGCCATCTCCAACCCTTCTCTTCCCCCGCATCAATCGGAAGTGGATCAACAACTGTTAGTTCATCAAACTCAACCTTCTTAACAACCCCCTCCCCCTGGTTTCATAAAGCTTAACTTTGATGCAATTTGGGATAAGAATTCGAATTCAGGAGTGATATTCTGAGATCTAGAAAATAGGATTTGCAGTGTGATTGTAAGCTTAGCCTGGGAAAATCATGTCTCCCCTTTTTTTATCCCTTTTTCCTTGTCCCCTAGTGACGCATAACCGGCACTCTGCTACAGTGTCACCTGTCCCTGTCACTCAGACTCGTACGTACGAACATACCAGCATACCCCTCTCTATCAGGCGGCCATTTAATTTCTCCCGATGCACGTGCTGATAGGGCTGCGAGGTGCCTGGGCCTACTCTTCTACCTCCTATCACATCACTAGGATAGGCTATCCTCTAGTGGACCCACGCATGGGGTTAGTCCGGCCTGCCTTTGTCACGGGCTGGTGTACGCGATATTGGATTGGTCTGCTTTAGAGGGTTCTAATGGGCTTTGGGCCTATGTTCTTCTCCAAGGCTCGGCGGCCTCAGCCTAGGTGCCAAAAGGCCGACGATCATCAAGTGCCCCTTTACCTCCTCAGTAGTTATTCCATGAGTAATGAGAGGGTAAATCTCTAGGTCCTCATTATGATCGTGCGGCCTTAGGGAGGCTTCTATCAAAAACGTCTTTTCTCTACCTTTACTCTTTTCAAATTTAAACTCTCCATTTCTCTCCAAACTCTTCTTCTCGTTTTGCTCTCTGTACTTCGTCTCTCTCATCTTCTGCAAAATTCCTTCGAGGTACGTCTTCTGTTCTCTAATGGTTGTTCCTAGAATCCCTGATGTCACAAATTTGAGGTTCAACATCACCTCTGAATCCCTTCCCAACTTTTTTTCTCGGGATTACCTAGATACCTCCCTTTATGGAATTAGGGCTCCCCATCACAATGAGAGGAGCGTTCTTCTCGTTCCTCCACCGTCGGGTTTGATTGACCCCCAACGGGATCACAACTTGATCTTTTTTTTCAAGCAACATGATTTTGGTCTAACCTTCCCTTTTTCTCCCTTCTTCATCGAGGTTTTCCGTTACTTCGGAGTAACTCCTCGCATGCTCTCACCAAACTCCATTCTTTTTATGTGTTCCTTTTAATCCATTAGCTTGTGTTGGGGTTTTACCCTTCTGCTGTTCTGTTCTCCACCTTTTTTCATCTGGCCTGTTGATAAGCGGTTGTCGAAGCCGTCAAAAATAAACCTATTATCAACCAACAAAATAAATTTGTAGATAGTGGCAATAGGGTCGAACCACAGGGAATTGACACTAAAGATCTTCCTAATAATAACCAAGATAAGTAAATAACAAATAATTAAAAGAGGGGGGTTTGAGTTGATGAATTAAAACTAAATAGCAAAAGAAAGCAATAATTTAAAGATGAGTAAATCAATAAGAGAAAAGCTTCTAGTTGAAGTATGGTTTTATTTCAGATTGTTTAGAATTGATCATTGATTCTTTAACTCTCCTATTTATTCCAATAAATTAGTTTTGGATGTGGAAGACGCTTCTCACAATCCAAATTCCTCCTTAGTTCTAGTTTGATTAGGAAACGTTCGCTAATCAAACACTAATCAACAAGTTGCCAAGGAACGTCCTTGGGGCATTGTAGCATCGAACAACTGTTGACTGCATTAAGACTTAGAGAAACCCAATTCTATCCTTGCCAACCGCGTGGTCAAGTTTAGATTATGCAATTTGATTAAATGTGTATTTGAACAACCTAAGCAATTACGGACCTAAATCATTCAAACAATATTACTTAAGCAATTTAAAAGCAATGGGCCCTTATTGATTCTAAAAGCAAAGTAATATTTATGGAAAGCTCAAATTGCATAAATATTGAAATTAAATAGAAGTTTAACAATGGAGATTTAAATCTCCCAATTCATCACAAAATCTGAAATTCACCCACTTCAACTAGAAAAGAAAAGAGTTTAGCCACTCATGGTGGACTAAATACACAAAAAGATGAAAGGAAAAGAAAAAGGAAGATGCTGGAGAGTTTCTGGCGAGTTCAATTCCTCAGCAGAAGATGATTTTCTGGTTTGGAAGTCCTCCTTTTATAGCTGAAGAATTCTCTCATCTAGGGTTTTGAAATCCCTTTTTGATTTGGTGTTGGACTCCTCTTTTGATGTTGAATTTAATTGCAATTGGATTTCCTTGGATGAGAAGCTCTTTCGTGGCTCTTGGATTTGTGTTGGAAGTGATTGGATTGGATTTGGACTTCTGAAAATTCGGATTTCTGTTTGCTGCCAATTTTCCCGCTCTGCTGCAATTTTCTGCTGTCAAAGTGATTTGCCCGGTGCTTTGACCAGTTTCTTCAAGTGATTGGGCAAATCACTGACCAGATCGCTTCTCTGTGAGTCAGTCCTCTGTGTCTCTGCGAGTGATTTGACCAGTGATCTTCGAGTTTCTTGGGCAAATCACTGCCCATATCACTGCTATCTGTTGCCTCCGGGTTTCTGCCTTAGCTTGATCAGAGCAGTGATTGGAGCAGATTTTTGGGCAAATCACTGGGCAGATCACTTTTTTGTAAATTTTCTGCACTTTTTCTCCAATTTTTCAATTTCTTCCTTTTCTGTAAAAACAAGATAAAAACCATAAATTAAACTAAAAAATGTGTAAATAAGCAATAATAATTATGATAAAAATGTGGCTAAATTATGCTTGATCAAATACCCCCACACCTAGCTTTTTGCTTGTCCTCAAGCAACAAATAACTTAGCCAATCAAGCCCCCTTTTTCCTTAGAGCCTAAGTACCACTTAATCAACCCCCCCTAGACTCCTAATTTGAATTATCACAGTATAGAGTACATGCACTAAGGTCATCCTCTCCTTTCCTTGTTTCCTTTCACCTACCATGGTCAAGAGAAAGGTTTTTGGCTCAATCATGCTTATTCCTTTATGTTAGTTTTAATGCAACCCTTAGGAGTGACTTGCCCCTTTTCTTCTCTATTTCTTTTTATTTTTGTTTTTATTTTCAGCAGCACTTATTCTTATCCTTGCCTGAAAAAGTCACTAACCTTTTTACGCGATTGTGTACATGGGTGATACACCCCCGGTTACTCAGTTAGTCACTTGTTTAAGTGGCTACTAGCTCTGTTCATAGTCTAGACCATCGAAACTTATTTGCTTGAAAAAATTACTGACCTTTTTACGCGATTGTGTACATGGGTGATACACCCCCGGTTACTCAGTCAGTAACTTCTCCAAGTGGCTTTTAGGCACAGTTCATAGTTTTAGACCATTGGAACAGGTTTATGATTTGTGCTTTGTGCTGATTTTTCTTATGATAGTTTGGGCAAATCAACTCATAGGGAGTTACACTAGCTTTATGTTTGCATGCATTTGTATTTTTATTTCTCTTGACCTTAGCACATTTAAGGATTCAATTCAAGAGAAAAACTCCCTAAGTGAAGGTAACATACTGTGAATGATTCAATTTAGGCTTAAAGGGGTGGCAAATCAATGGGGTCATGAGATAAGGAAACTCTTTCAACCTTGTTATCTATGTTGAGTAGAGCAATTAGCTAAGACAAAATTCTGTGTGTGTGTGCAAAAAGTGAAAAAAAATTCTGGTGTGTGCAAAAAGGGGTAAGAACAATGCAAAAAGAAACAAAAAGAAACAAATAAAAAGAAACAAAAAGATGATGGAATCGATGCAAAAATAACCTAACAGTACCCCCACACCTAGTCCAAACATTGTCCTCAATGTAAAACATATAAAGGAAAAATTTAAGAATGAAAGGGAAAGGGACTTCCTGGCCTGGGGGTGATTTGACCAGTGACTTGGGCAAGCACCGGGCAAATCACTGGGCAAATCGCTATCTGTCACGGTGCTGGGGCAGAAAGTGTTGAACCAGCAGCTGCCACATGCTTTCCATGTGTTGCATCCTGTCTTGAGCCTCCACCGAATGGTCTTGAGGTGCCTTTTATGTCCTCCAAGGTCCACCCAATTGCCTTTTTGTGTTTTCTCAATACATCAAGGAGCTTTTCCTCTTCTTCTTGGCTGAGCTGGTTGGAAATAATTACTGGAAGTGTATTTCCAGCTCCCAAGTAGGCATATTTGAGGTGGCTAGGCAAGGGTTTCAGATCTGGTGCATTCTCTGTCTGCTGGTTTTTTGTCTGCTTACTGTCTGATTTGAGCTGTGATTTGAGCAGATTTTCTGGTATTCTGGGCAAATCACTGGGCAAATCACTCACTTCCAGCAAGTTACAGCAGTCTGCTGTTTTCTTTGTTTCAGTGATGTTGCTGTCCACTTCTTCTCTCCTGCAAAGACCTTCATAGAGTAAGTTTTCTTGATCAAAATCAAAAATTTCTTGACTTAAATCATCAATTATATCAAGGCCATAAACAGGAGAAACATCATTGGGGAATTTCATGGCATCATAAACATTAAATTTTATAATTTCCCCTTCAAACTCCATGGTCAATGTGCCATCATGCACATCAATTTTTGTTCTTGCTGTGCTCAAGAATGGTCTCCCAAGTAAGATATCAGAGGTGATGTTGCCCTTGTCCTCCTCCATGTCAATCACATAAAAATCAGCTGGGAAGACTAGTTGGTCCACTTGCACCAACACATCTTCAAGCACTCCCTTGGGGTAGACAATGGATCGGTCAGCCAATTGGATCACAATGTTGGTGCCCTTGAGTGTACCTGCATTTAACAAGTTAAAAATAGAAAGGGGCATAACATTAATTGAAGCTCCAAGGTCACACATGGCTTTCTTTATCCCCACATTGCCTATCTTGCATGAAATGGCAAACATTCCTCTATCCTTGCATTTGGTTGGAAGTTTCCTTTGGATTACAGCTGAAACACACTCCCCCACACTTACCTTTTTATGTTCAGCAAGTTTCCTCCTATTGGTGCATAGCTCTTTGAGAAATTTAGCATACCTTGGTATTTGTTTGATAGCATCAAGTAGGGGAATGTTAATTTCCACTTTGCGAAGTGTCTCCAATATCTCTTTTTCCTCTTTCTCCTTTTGGGACCTTGCAAATCTCTTTGGGAAGGGAGGAGGTACCTTGAATTTCTCCATAGGTTGCTGTTTCTGCCTTTGACTTGATTCTGCCTGGTCTGTTGATTTGGGCAAATCACTTTCTGCCTTCTCTGGAGAATTGGGCAAACCACTGCTGGACAGCTTAGTTTGCCCAGCGATCGGGTCAGTTTCTACTAGTGAACTGGGCAAATCACTGCCCTGATCACTTTCTGGCAGAATTTCTTCCATGCCCTGTTTTTGCAATTTTTCAGCCCTATTGTCTTGCAACTCCTTTCCACTCCTTAATGTGATGGCGCTAACATTTTGTCTTGGATTTATCTCAGTTTGGGAAGGTAGCTTTCCTTGTGATTCAATTTTGTTCAAGGATGAAGCCATTTGCCCCATTTGTTTCTCAAGATTCTGCACAGTATTTGCCAAATTTTTCACAATCTCTTCAAGAGATGCATTGGAATTCTGAGGTGCAGCTTGAGCTTGATTCCTTTGCTGGTAGCTTGGATATTGTTGTCCCCTTGCATAACTGAAATTTGGATGGTCCCTCCAACCTGGATTATAAGTGTTTGCATAGGGATCATACCTTCTTTGCCCATTGAAGCCTCCAATAGCATTGACTTGCTGGTCCTCCTCTTGAAGGGAAGGACATAGATCAGTAGGGTGGTTGTTAGCACATATTCCACATGTCTTGGGCTGCTGAATCTGCTGGACTTGTTGGGCTTGACTCACAACAAGGCTACGGACAACATTGGTGAGTTCAGAAAGTTGGGATGATAAAGTGGAATTACTCACCTCATTCACTCTTCTTGATGGCTGCTCTTGATCTCCAAATTGCTGAGAAGCTGCAGCCATGGTGGAAATTAAGTCCCTCATCTCTCGAGGTGATTTTCTCTCAGTTGATCCTCCACAGGCTGCATCAATAAACTTTCTTTCTGAGGGTAGTAGACCTCCATAGAAGTACTCAATGAGAGATTGGTCAGAAATATCATGTTGAGGGCAGCTTGTGCATAACTTTTTGAACCTCTCCCAATACTCATACAAGCCTTCAGAGTGCTTTTGCCTTATGCCACTTATCTCTCGACGGATGCCAATGGCTTTTGAGGTAGGGAAGAATTTTTTCAAGAATGCTCTCACCATATCAGTCCATGATGTGATGGATCCAGGTGGTAAGTAGAATAGCCATTCTTTGGCATAGTCGTCAAGGGAAAAAGGGAAGGCTCTAAGTTTGATATCCTCTTCTGGAATACCTTGGGGTCTCAAGGTTGAGCACACAACGTGGAATGCCTTCAAATGCTTGTGAGGATCTTCATTTTCAAGGCCTCTGAATTTGGGAAGGAGATGGATCAGACCTGTTTTTAGCTCAAAAGGTGCTGTCAATGGGGGATATGCAATGCATAAGGGTGCTAGATCTCCTGCTGGTTCAGCTAACTCTCCAAGAGTTCTCTCCCGTGGCTGAGGTGCTTGGATGGGCATGTTTCTTGCTTGATTTTCAGCTTCTACATGTGCAGCAGGTGGTGCTGCCATTGCTGGATTTTCTGCCATAACCAGAAGTTCAGTTTCTGGTGCAAATTCAATGGTAGCTGGTGCGGTGATGGAAGTTTCTGCTGGTGCAGAAATTTCTTCAGCAGGGGCAGTAGGTGGTCTGTGAGATGGTGTTGTTGATGAAGATGGTCTTGAGGCTTGGTTCCTCAAATTTGCTTGCTTCCTTAAGCTCTTGGCAGTTTTTTCAATCTCAGGGTCGTAAAGAAGAGTGTCTTTACGGCCAGACCTGGTCATAAAGGAAAAATACGTTAGTTTAAATCAATTCCCCGGCAACGGCGCCAATTTTTGATAGGCGGTTGTCGAAGCCGTCAAAAATAAACCTATTATCAACCAACAAAATAAATTTGTAGATAGTGGCAATAGGGTCGAACCACAGGGAATTGACACTAAAGATCTTCCTAATAATAACCAAGATAAGTAAATAACAAATAATTAAAAGAGGGGGGTTTGAGTTGATGAATTAAAACTAAATAGCAAAAGAAAGCAATAATTTAAAGATGAGTAAATCAATAAGAGAAAAGCTTCTAGTTGAAGTATGGTTTTATTTCAGATTGTTTAGAATTGATCATTGATTCTTTAACTCTCCTATTTATTCCAATAAATTAGTTTTGGATGTGGAAGACGCTTCTCACAATCCAAATTCCTCCTTAGTTCTAGTTTGATTAGGAAACGTTCGCTAATCAAACACTAATCAACAAGTTGCCAAGGAACGTCCTTGGGGCATTGTAGCATCGAACAACTGTTGACTGCATTAAGACTTAGAGAAACCCAATTCTATCCTTGCCAACCGCGTGGTCAAGTTTAGATTATGCAATTTGATTAAATGTGTATTTGAACAACCTAAGCAATTACGGACCTAAATCATTCAAACAATATTACTTAAGCAATTTAAAAGCAATGGGCCCTTATTGATTCTAAAAGCAAAGTAATATTTATGGAAAGCTCAAATTGCATAAATATTGAAATTAAATAGAAGTTTAACAATGGAGATTTAAATCTCCCAATTCATCACAAAATCTGAAATTCACCCACTTCAACTAGAAAAGAAAAGAGTTTAGCCACTCATGGTGGACTAAATACACAAAAAGATGAAAGGAAAAGAAAAAGGAAGATGCTGGAGAGTTTCTGGCGAGTTCAATTCCTCAGCAGAAGATGATTTTCTGGTTTGGAAGTCCTCCTTTTATAGCTGAAGAATTCTCTCATCTAGGGTTTTGAAATCCCTTTTTGATTTGGTGTTGGACCCCTCTTTTGATGTTGAATTTAATTGCAATTGGATTTCCTTGGATGAGAAGCTCTTTCGTGGCTCTTGGATTTGTGTTGGAAGTGATTGGATTGGATTTGGACTTCTGAAAATTCGGATTTCTGTTTGCTGCCAATTTTCCCGCTCTGCTGCAATTTTCTGCTGTCAAAGTGATTTGCCCGGTGCTTTGACCAGTTTCTTCAAGTGATTGGGCAAATCACTGACCAGATCGCTTCTCTGTGAGTCAGTCCTCTGTGTCTCTGCGAGTGATTTGACCAGTGATCTTCGAGTTTCTTGGGCAAATCACTGCCCATATCACTGCTATCTGTTGCCTCCGGGTTTCTGCCTTAGCTTGATCAGAGCAGTGATTGGAGCAGATTTTTGGGCAAATCACTGGGCAGATCACTTTTTTGTAAATTTTCTGCACTTTTTCTCCAATTTTCCAATTTCTTCCTTTTCTGTAAAAACAAGATAAAAACCATAAATTAAACTAAAAAATGTGTAAATAAGCAATAATAATTATGATAAAAATGTGGCTAAATTATGCTTGATCACCTGTGCTAGCCAGGGGTTCTATTATTTTGCTCCTTAGGGAGGGTTATCTATCTTCTCGGGGCATAAGGACTCCATTAAGGGTTAGGTTGAAGGTTTCACGGTGGTAGAGCTGAAGGAAGGCTCTGGCATAACCTGGAACGTGGATCTCTACTGGAGGGATGTCCCCCCAAGTTGTAACGACCTTCCTCGGCTGCCCCTGTTGAACTAGATTTGCCTTCTCCGACAGACCTCTGTCTCCTGGAAGTATGATGTTGAGAAGTGCATGTTCGTGTCCAGTCTTCAGAACTGCCACTGGTATTTGTTTGTTTAATGTTCTGCCCTTTTTCTTCTACCTTTTGCCTTTTTCTTGTATTTTTTTTAACTATTAGTTATTTTTGTTTTTTGCAGCCTTTTCTATGCCAATGGACAAGATTAAGCCCTCCAAGAACTTCACAATGAGGGCCACCTTGGAGGCGTTTCGGGCTGGCCGATCTATGGCAGACATGACCCGGGAGGTTTTTCATGCCATCTCCCCTCCCGTGGCTAGCCGAACTGCTTCTTCCTGGGCACTGGTGCCTGCCTCCAAGGGCTCTCATTCTGTAGCCTCCTAGGCTTCCACCCAAGGCAGGACCCTGGGCTCTTCCAAGTCTCCTGCAGCTCTGAGGCTTAAATCGACCTCCACTCCAGCTTTTCAGGAGCCCATCACCACCGAGGAGTCCACGGAGGGTGGTTCCAAATGAGGGGCCGAGGTCTCTCCTTCCCCAAAATGATCTAAGTAGGCCGCTGCCGCTGGTGCTATTGTGATTAGTGGTGCCACTGGCAAGTGAGCTCAATCTACCGAGGTCCCTCTCGAGGGCCAAGCCTCTAAGAAGGCACGCGTGGCTGGGCCTCCCGAGGCCATTCTGCCTCCTTCTACTGACAAGGGGAAACATGCCGTAGGGCAGTTGTCTTTAGCCCCCGACAACAAGCTCCTCAACGCTGCTGAGGTGACTCCTGGGTCCGCAATGGCTCTGTGGCTGAGATGCTGCGTGAGAAGATGTTTGGCGGGGTATCCGATGTCTCTGATCCACGCTTTCTCGCTCTCACCAGCTATCTGGCCTGCTCTACCAAGTAGCAGGCGGCTTTTTACTCGCGGTCCCATGAGGACCTAGGGGACAGCCTTCGTGAGATGCTTTTCATGGTGAGTTGTTTTACTATCTTTAAGTATGCTTTATTTTTGTTGTGTTCTTACTCAGTTTGTTGTCTCTTTTTTGTCAGGCGCTTCGAGTTTATATGGAGATCGACGCTCAGGATCAGTCCTTCTAGAGCTCGATGGACCAACAAATTGGTGAAGCCCACCATGAGGAGAACATCACAGCGACTGGTGAGGCTCGGGGACACATAATCAACCTCAAGAATCAAATCTAGGACCTCACCATTCGCTTGGAGGAGATGCGGGAGGAGGTCGGCAAGGCTTCCGAGCAGGCCTTTACAGTAGAGTCTCGACGGGATGAGACTTTAGCACAGTTGTCTTTTTTGGAGGAGTCCTGCCGCGAACAAGATGAGGCCCGGGCTCTACGTGACGAGGCTCAGGCTCAATGCGAGGAAGCTAGGGCTCAGCGGGAGGAGGCTTTGGCCCGAGTTGCTGTCCTTCAGCAAGAGCTCAACAAGTATTCCGAGGAGCTGACAAGCATGGCCTTGGCAGCAGAGGAGTCTCAGTTTCAGCAATAATAACTCCGCCAAGAGGTCACTACTCTAGAGTAGAGGTGTTCTGCCCTGCTGAGGGACGTCAGGCTCGCAAAAGATAGGGTCCAGCTGGCCTATGAGGAGCGCTTGTAGGAGTACAAGGACTCTACTGAACTGAAGGCCAAGATTCAACAAGCCTGTGAAGCGCGACATGAGGAATATAAGGCCTCTGATGGGATGAAAGAGAAGTTATACAACTCGCATGTTCGCTTTTGGGTTCAATCAAGGCCTGAAGGTAGCTAGAGATGCCCTCTCCACTCCGTTAGCGGCCCTTCGAGCTCCCAAAGTCAACTCTGACGGCAAGAAGGTATGCTACGTAGAGGATGACAATCCTTTGCCTAAAGGAGCTCCTCCCCCACCAGTTGGACCTCAGGGGGAAGACATTGTAAATAAGCCCTTGAACGATCTTGTCAGTTCGGGCTCTTCTTCTATATCTGTAAATAAATAGTTAAATAAATAAAGATTTTTCCCTTTGCATATTTTGCCTTTGCGTTTATTTATTTATCACACTTATTTTTTGCTTTTGACTTAGAGTTGGGATGTATGAAGATCCGTGAATACTCAATAATAAGGATGTTTCATCTCAACGCGTGCTTCGTTTATACTAAGATTTTTTCTGAATATATTGCTTTCTTCGTTTTGTCGAGCTGCTCAGTCCTTTAGGACTTACGTTGTAATTACTTAACTCATCTTCATTTTCTAACTTGCGAGCTGCTTCTAACTTACATTAACATAAAAAGCCTTAAGCTGTTTGCTTACTTAGCAAATCTCAACTTGTTTATCTTGCTTAAGTAACGGACTAAACTATCCTCTGCGTGACTTTACCATATTGGTAGATCCGGGCTGAGAGCTCAGAATTTCGCTAAGTATTTAACTTGTAAATTTTTCCCATTTTCACAAGGGTATTTGTGTCACTTACTCGTGACCTTCTCAGCGCCGTGAGCTCGGATATGTAATACTTAGTTTTTTTATGCATTTATCCGACGAACTTGTTTACGCTCAGGGATGACCATTTTCATAGGCTTTTCTGGGTGTGCTAGTCTCTTGGGACTGTCCGAACTGCGAGCTTGAATGCTTTACTTGGTATTTCTTTGAGAGTTTTTCACTGGTTGGCTTGTCCTGCATAGCGAGCTCGGTTGTCTCATACTTCACTTGCTCTCATCATAAATGCTTACGAGCTTGGATACTACTTGTCGTTTCTTGGGTTCATTATGCTGTGAGCTCGTCTGAGCTGCGAATTCAACTGTTTTTTGTGTTTTGGTTGTTTTTGCGCGTTCAAAGCCGGTAGGCCCCTCCAAATGGGGAGCTCAACTTTCTATTATATTTCATACTTAATTTATTATGCTAAGCGTTTACATATCGCGGGTTCCTCCGAAATTGGAGCTCGACTCTTTGTTTTTGCTTAGACTTTTTCGTGTTCCTATAGCCTGTGAATCTGTCTGTGCTGTGAGCTCGAGAGTTTGGATTTTTGCTTCCTGCCTTTGGGTGTCCCGAGCTCTTTTATGAGGTCAGGCCCATCTTCTTGTTTATGTACTAAGCCTTGTATTGGGCTATGTTTCAGTCTGCTTACTTTTTTTTTAGCCTTAGCTTTTCGTCTGAGAGAGGGCTCAAGGCCTTTATTCTTCCTTTGTTGGCCTTCTTCCTCTCAACTAGTTTTGTGGTGCTGGTGGTCATTTTTCGAGGCCAGTCACCTACCTCACTAAGGGCTTCGATTTTGTGGTGCTAGTGGTCATTTTTCGAGGTCTGTCACCTACCTCACTGAAGGATTCTTTCTCTCTTAGCTTAGTTTTGTGGTGCCGACAGTCATGTTTTGAGACCGGTCACCCACCTCACTAAGGACTTCTTTCTCTCTCAACTCGATTTTGTGGTGCCGGCGGTCATGTTCCGAGACCGGTCACCCACCTCACTAAGTCTTTGTAATACCCGGCTAGAATCCGGCATCGGAAGTCTACTTTCCGGTGGAAGTCAGCATGTCGGAATCCTCTAGAACTTATGTTAGTATGTTTTCATGTTTTACTGTATGTTTTCATGTTTTCCTGTTTTAAAGTTGAAATAGAATGAGTTTTTGAAAGAAAAGAACCAAGGCAGAAAAGCCAGGTTCGGCCGCCGAAGGTGAGGTTCGGCCGCCGAACATGCATGGCTTGTGGTTTCACGTTAGGCCGCCGAAGGTGGCCTGGCCAGCCACCTATAAAAGGCCCTCAGTCGGTTGAAAGGATAAGGATTGCCGTTTCTTTCACTTTCAGAGGTGAGACCCTGTCTTCCTTAAGTAGTCTTCATGTTTTCATCAAATCTTGCAAAGGTTTGATTGGTTTTTATGTTATTTTGAAGGTTTTGAGCTAAAAACTTGAGTTTTGAAGTTTGGAGAGTTTGAGGGAGAGTTGCTCCATATCTCCACGTTAGGGTCATTCATCTTCTTATTTTCACGAGGTAAGTGAAGATCCTGACCTTGTTTTTATGATTTATGGAAGTTTATAAAGTTTTGGGGGAGAGTTGCATGGTTAGAGTGTTTTTGATGTTTTTGTGATAAAAGCTTGTTTATGTGTTATGCTTTGTTGTTTGTTGGGGTTTTAGGTAGTTTTAAACCCCTTTGTGCATATACTTGAGTATATGTATGTTGAGAAGTTGAGGTGTTTGAGTTTGAGAGGGTTTGGTGTGTTTTGGCGTGAGGCAGAGCAAGGTTCTGCCTTGCTGATGAACCCCAGCTTCGGTCGCCGAAGAATGGTTCGGCCGCCGAATGTGCTGAGGAGATGGCTTCGGTTGCCTAAGCTTGCCCCCGAGCTTTTGGACTTTCGGCTCTGGCGGGGAGTTTCGGCCGCCGAAGGTGCCGCCGAAGGTTATGGACTTTCGTCTCTGGAGTGCCTTTCAGCCCCCGAAACTTGCCCCCGAAAGGGTTCGGCTGCCGAAAGTAGAGATTCGGCCGCCGAAGGTGCATGAGTTTCGGCTCTGGAGAGGACTTTCGGCCGCCGAACCTGCCGCCGAAAGTGCCCTGTCCAGCCTTCCTTTGCATGCTTTGCATGATTGTTTCAAGGTGTCTCAGGGGATTCTTGGAGAGTTTTATAGAGATGTTTTTGAGCTAGTTTGGTCCCTCATTTGAGTCCATCTGTGTAGGCACAGACCAGAGGAACCAAAGAGAGCAGTAGTGAGTACTGCTTCAGAGTTTGCAAAGTCAGTCCAGAGATAGCCAGAGGTGAGTGGAACTAAACTGAATTCTTTTAATTGAGAAATTGAATGCTTTTAGCATATTTCATGCATCATAATTATGCAATAGGGTGATTGCATTAGAATCCACGAATCTGTTGCATTGCATATTTATCTGTTGATGTGGGTGAATGCTGAATGATCCAACTAGTTCCTGAGAAAGACCAGGTGCCCATTCTACACCCTGGTAGGTATAGAAAGTCCAGGAGCCTTTGATTACGCCCTGGCACAATGGTAAGTACAGGTGTTATATATACATATAGATATACATGACAGGAAGACCAGGTGCCCATTCTATGCCCTGGCACGGAAGTGATATTGGGACTATTTGGTGACAGGTTTACCCTTGATATGAATTGTCTGTGATATGATGCATTCCATAAGAGCATGATTTAATGACCTGTTTTAGTGTTCTACTCACTAGGCTATAGAGCTCATCCCACTCCCTTAACCCCAGTTTTGCAGGATCAGTGTTCAGGGAAAGTTCAGCAGGATACAAGAAGAGAAAAGAGTTTTGTAATAGTCTAGTGTGGACATGTCATATGAAAGAGATGTACCTGATAGAGCATAATTTAGTCCATTTTATATTAATATTATTAATAAATATTTACATGATTTCTGCCTAATTTATTGCTTTTAATATTATTTTACAGAAAATGGTATAAAATGACAATTTGGAGAAAATTCATCTAAATCTGCCTTATTGGAGCAAAGAATGAGGAAAGGATTTTGAAGCTTAAATATTCAAGCTTGGATAGCCCAACAACGCACAGGCCCGCGCCCCGCACTGCTCACGAACGCCCCGCACCGTCCACCTTGCAATCAGACCAAGCTCAATCCACGCATATGGACTCCAGCATTCCCGCGCTCCACACTCTCGCACCGCCACTTGAATGGCCCACTTCCGCACGCCCACGCACACAGCCCATACCCGCGCTCCATCCATTCTCTTCACGTGGGTCACTTCACCAAGCTTCATCAATTCCTCACATGGACGTGAACCCCAGCGCATGGACCAAAGCATTCAAGCACGTGGGCCCCGCCACAGCAACTCTTCCCCAGCGCATGGACCATGGACCAAAGCATTCACAGTAGACCCGCCAATGCAATGCTCTCACGTGGACCGCACTTCATCTCTTGCCCATGGCCCGCTTCCCTTCACGCGGAACAAGCCCCGGCACTTCAACATGCACAGCACATTCACGCGCCCTCACTCCAGCTTCGCGTGGACATTCGCACACTCAATCCACTCCCAGGCCAGCAATTTTCCTAAATAGTGCGCTCCTCTGCACTTATAAATAGAACTTCCAGTGAACAATTCAGAGGACAACAATTCCAATCTCTTCAATTCCTCAAATCGGCGAATTCCGCAGGGAGGCAGAATTCAAGATTTCAATTTCGGTTCCTTCTTCCTCTTTTATTTTCCTTTTATTATTTTGTTTTTAATTCAGCCAATGAATGGCTGATTCTTTTAATTCTAGTTGAGGATTGGTTGAAACTAAGGTTGTTTAATGGGTTGTGAGATCTGAACATAAATTATTGTCTTTAGTTTTGTTCAATATTTTATGCAATTGATACTTTAATTACATGATTACTTTGTTGTTTTGATCAAATTGGCCACTTGATTTTAATTGCAAAGTTAATTGATTGTTAGTTAGCATTATTTTTAGTCCGTAATTGCTGAAAATATTCTGACCTTAGAACACTTGGGATAAAACCCAAGAAAATTGCATGATCTAGCGTTATCTCCATACGTTTGGGTAGCTAGGATTGGATCTCTCTATTTCTTTATGCAATTGACAATTGTTTTGATGCCTATGGCCCAAGGACGTTCCTTGACAATTTGTTAATTAGTAATTAATTAGAGGACGTTCCCTAATTAATTTAATCATAAGGAGAGACATGGTGGTGAGAAGCGTTTTCCACCCCCATAACTAATCTATTGAACCAATCAAGATAATTTAAGTTTCAATAATCAACCCAAACAACCAAAGTGGATCCATATCTTCAACTAGGCTTTTCTCATATTGATTTACTCTTTTATTTTAATTATTTGCTTTCTATTATTACTCTCATTATTAGTTACTACAATCAATCTCAAACCCCCCCATTTTACTTTTATTGCAATTTATTTTTATTCTGCTTCCAGTTTATCTCATTTGATCCCACTTTCAGTCTTTTATCTCATCTTTAATTTATTATTATTTCAGTTGATTTTATTGGTCTTGTTGAGAAAAATAAATAGGTAATCAATTCTCTGTGGATTCGATCCTTTCACCACTATCTGCAGTTGTAAAATTGTTGATAACCAGGAAGGTTATTTTTGACCGGTTTCGACAACCGCGAGTCAGTACCAGATGTGTATACTGTTAGCATTGTGCTTGCCTTAGTCGTTTTGTATTGTAAAGCTTTGTATACAAGGTCTGTATGATCATGTATGGGATTTACAGGTACACAGGGAGTATCTCAGGCTTGCTACGGGTTCCGGCGACCTTAAGTCGACCTGAATCCTAGCGCCGGTGGCGGTCCGATTTTCGGGTCGTTACAGATTGGTATCAGAGCCCTAAGTTCACATGATCGGACCTATAGAGAGAGTGTCGGGCTCATAGAGGTTAGAAGTGGTCAAGCACAATAGGAAATCATGTCCACTAGGATAGGATGTTGAGTCCTGTCTATATGATGCTATGAAATGCCATGAGTATGCATGTGCATTATTGATATGTGATGTTTATATGCTAATGTGGTATGTTATGTGTTTGTTTTCCAGAGATAAGATGAGAGGAACTCGTCGATCTGCACGATTGACTGGAGTCCCACCAGATAGTGAGAGAATAGAAGCTCGTCCTCCTGCATTGCCAAGGGCAAGGTCTCAAAGATCAAGTAGGGAAGGTACGTCAATGGACCCTAGAAGGTCTTTAGACGAGAGCAGAAGAGGTACAGCTAGAGGAGGAAGGTCAGAGGAAGTGAGGGAGGCTATGGAGGTTGATCAGTCAGTAGATGAAAGCATGGGTGTAGGCAGATCTGAAGAAGGTATGGGAGAGTCTCAGGGAGGCGCTCAGGCCTCGGGGTTTGGTTATTCAGCCTATCCTCAGGGCCCAGGATATCCGATGGGAGGTACGTCGGAGTACTCTAGTTTTGTCCCATATCCTACTTACATGCCATATATGCCTTATCCTCATTATTACCCCCCATATCCCATGTATCCACCCTCACCTATCCATCCCACAAATGAACCAGTACCTCCACCACCACCATCAGAACCAGTAGTCCCTGTTGGTCAAGTACCTCAACCTAGCTCATCTGGGGGAAGTAAG